>NC_044031.1:597263735-597382913 GCF_901765095.1 Microcaecilia unicolor
CAACAAAGGAGTGGCTCAGGAAGAAGCACATTAGGGTCATGGAGTGGCCTAGCCAGTCACCAGACCTTAATCCCATTGAAAACTTATGGAGGGAGCTGAAGCTGCGAGTTGCCAAGCGACAGCCCAGAACTCTTAATGATTTAGAGATGATCTGCAAAGAGGAGTGGACCAAAATTCCTCCTGACATGTGTGCAAACCTCATCATCAACTACAGAAGACGTCTGACCGCTGTGCTTGCCAACAAGGGTTTTGCCACCAAGTATTAGGTCTTGTTTGCCAGAGGGATTAAATACTTATTTCCCTCTGCAGAATGCAAATAAATTCATATACTTTCCACAATGTGATTTTCCGGATTTAATTTGTGATGTGCTATCTCTCACTGTTACCAATAACCTACCCTTCAATTATGGGCTGCTCATGTCTTTGTCAGTGGGCAAACTTACAAAATCAGCAAGGGATCAAATACTTATTTCCCCCACTGTATGTACCCTGTTTGCAATATCACTTAAAAGAACTGGATAAAGATCAATACATGAAACTGTGGATTTGGTAAATGTAGGGTTAATTTTTAAGTCTAAAAATAAAAGGAAAAAAATAATCATTTAATAGTAGAAAATGCTGTCATATAATATGAGACTAACTTGCTTTTTCAGCCTTCACCCTGACTTCAGAAAGGACCTGATCTAAGTAGAGGCCCAGGCACCAGAACCTATCTAAAGATAAGTCGCCTAAGGAGGAATGTGCTGAAACTGACCATCTGTATCCATCTATCAATTAATATTTTATTTCTTTGTATTCTTGTTGACCTATTGAATTCTTTGATTAAGACTGATTGTTAGCAGACCTTCTGATGTAAGTTTGTTTGTACTAAATTGCTTATATAAACTGTATGACCTCTGGAAGGCAAAGCATTCATGAAAGACAATTGGCCTTAGATGCCAGTGGTCTTTTCCTATGAAGCTTCTTCATCGCTAGTAATACATTTTATTCTGAATAAAGGATCTCTAAACAATCATCCTGCTGTAAAGTGTTAAATATATTCAGTCAGAATCAACACAACACTGGTATAGCCCCTTGCAGGGCCGGTCTTAGCAAGTGCGGGGCCCTATGCAGACCAATTTGACGGGGCCCTACCCTAGCCCCGCCCCTACCCTAACTCCGCCCCACCCTAGCTCCACCCTCACCCTAGCTCCAGAGCCGGCCACCCCTCCCTCCGAGCTCCAAGGCCCCCAGCTCCAGGGCTTGTCGATCCTGCACAGTCAATGCCAACTGAAAACCATGTCTTTTTCACAAACACAGATACACCCTAATCCACTATAGAATAAATAGTAATATTTAAACTTTCTATTTAGACAAAAATTAAACTGAACCCCCAAGATGCCAGACTCTGCATACAATACAACACCACAGAAACAGAAAATGTCCCCTAGTACTGTGCAAAATATAAAGACAACAGATGTAAATTTGAAAAAAAACCTAACAAATACCAATCACCACTTTACAAATTAACAAATAGAAATAAAACAAATATAGAAAATAAAATAATACCATTTTATTGGACTAATACATTTAGCTTTCAGAGGCCAAAACCTCCGTCCTCAGGTCAATACAGTATAGAGCTGTTACAGTATCCTATCCTGACCTGAGGAAGGGGGCTTTGTTCTCCGAAAGTTTGTCAAAATGTATTAAAATTAGTCCAATAAAAAGATTACCTTATTTACATGTTCTATTATAAACATTTATTAACACAGCTACAATACTATATCCTAAAGCAAAAAAATAAATATATATATTTTATTTACAGTTTGTTGTCTCTGGTTTCTGCTTTCCTCATCTTCTTTTCACTGTCTTCCTTCCATCCAGCATCTGTCTTCGTTCTTTCTCTGCCATCCAGTGTCTGCCCTCTCTGCTGTCCCCTCCATCCAATGTCTGCCCTCTCTCCCTGCCCCTTCCGTGCACATCTGCCCTCTATCTCTGCCCCTTCCGTTCACTGTCTGCCCTTTCTATCCCTTCCATCCACTGTCTGCCCTTCCTCTCTGCCCCTTCAATCCACCATTTACCCTCCCTCTCCTATCCATCCGGGTCTGCCCTCCCTCTCGCTCCCACTTCCATCCAGGATCTGCCCCTCTCTCTGCCCCTTTTTTTCAGCCCCCAGTTCCAGCCCCACTATCCCACCAGTCCCCCGTTTCAGCCCCAGCCCTTTTCTCCCACCAGTCCCGAGCTTCAGCCCCCAGTCACTCCTCCCTGTCCCCTTTTCAGCCCCCAGTTTCAACCCCACTCCCCAGCCCTTTTCTCTCACCAGCCCCAAGCTTCAGCCCCAGCCACTTCTCCCTATCTCCTTTCAGCCCCCAGTACCCACAGTTTCAGCCCCTGCCCCTTTTCAGCCTCCAGTCCCAGTACTAGACCCCTTATCCCACCTACCCTCCTTTTCAGCCCCCAGTTCCAGCCCCCTTCATCCACATGTCTTGTATTAGAGCCCCCCCTTTTCAGCCCCAGAACCACTCTCCCAACTGACCCACGCATGCCCCATTTTCCCACCAGCCCCATGCATGGCCCCCATTTCCCATATGGCCCCTTCTCAAACCCCAGTTCCAGCCCCCTTCTCCCATCTGAGAACCCCCATCCCACACCCTTCTCCCATCTGAGTCCCCCTTACCCCGTCCCCCCAACTGAGAACCCCCATCCCACACCCTTCTCCCATCTGAATCCCCCTTACCCCCTTCCCCCAACTGAGAACCCCCATCCCACACCCTTCTCACATCTGAGTCCCCCTTATCCCCTCCCCCCAACTGAGAACCCCCATCCCACACCCTTTTCACATCTGAGTCCCCCCCCCCCCGACCCGACCTACCTACCAACTCTTTTCTCCTGCTGCACCCAATAACTTTAAAAAAAAATTGAGAAGCGCCGAGTAGCAGGCAGCGCCTCGCGTCTGTCCTGCTAGTAAAAATCTCCTGCACGTCGTCGGGCTGGCCTTCCCACATTAAGTCCCACCCTCCTCTGAGGTAATAGGCTCTTCCCACATTAAGTCCCGCCCTCCTCTGAGGTAATAGGCTATTCCCGCATTAAGTCCCGCCCTCCTCTGAGGTAATAGGCTCTTCCCGCATTAAGTCCCGCCCTCCTCTGAGGTAATAGGCTCTTCCCGCATTAAGTCCCGCCCTCCTCTGAGGTAATAGGCTCTTCCCACATTAAGTCCCGCCCTCCTCTGAGGTAATAGGCTATTAACCTCAGAGGAGGGCGGGACTTAATGTGGGAAGGCCGGCCCGACGACGTGCAGGAGATTTTTACTAGCAGGGCAGACGCGAGGCGCTGCCTGCTACTCGGCGCTTCTCAATTTTTTTATAGAACAGCGATCGATCGTCGGGGGGGGGCGTGGGAGCAGCAGGCGGGGCGACCACAGGCGCGCCGCGCGGGGCCCCCTTGAGCGCGGGGCCCTATGCGGCCGCCTCGGTCGCCTCGCCCTAAGACCGGCCCTGGCCCCTTGTCTTAGAATGAACTTTAAATTTATTGCTGTCATTTGTTACCTTTCACTCAACAGTATCTAATCTAGTCACTCTCTTTAGGGTGCTCAGCTTATTTACAAGTCTCCTTGTAAAATCATGCCAAACATCTTGCGGAAATCCAATTTAAATACATTCACTGTTCTCCCCACTGCTCACCCCAAAAATTTGATCAACACTGTCTGACAAGTATTTTTTAC
This sequence comes from Microcaecilia unicolor, assembly GCF_901765095.1. NCBI lineage: Eukaryota > Metazoa > Chordata > Amphibia > Gymnophiona > Siphonopidae > Microcaecilia > Microcaecilia unicolor. Next base: position 597,267,436 of record NC_044031.1, read on the forward strand.
CATAGAAAGGATTAAAACTTGACTCCCTTAGTGCCTAGTTTAGTAGTAAGAATGTTCCTGATGTTTTCTGTATCATCACAAATTAATTCATTTCAGGTCAAAAGTCGAAGTGTTAACTAACAAAACAATAATATGTGGTGTTGATATTATCCAAATAGGAGCTGTTCCTACACAGATAAGTCCTGCTGTCTGGGTTCATATCCAGATTTTCAGTGAAATTATTAGAATAAGGCTGCTGAATCATGGTCAGATGATCATATCACTATGCAGGAAATGTTGGGGCAGTCTGCAGGTTGAGCTTGGTTGGAGCTCAGAATTACCAGTAACTGGTACTGGATAGGTTTGAATACTGCAAGTTCCTGGATTACCACCAGCCAACCTATATAGCTGGATATTCAGCACCAGCTAGTATTGGGTTATAGGCACTGAACATTTTGGCATAAAAAACCCTTGGTGGCCATCGTTGTTAAAAAAGGTGACAGACTGCTGTGTTCTCACAGATATATATATATATATATACTAGGAAAAAAATGCCCGTTTCTGAACGTAATGAAACGGGCGCTAGCAAGGGGCCCCCTCCTCTCCGTCCCTCCGAGCGACTTGCCTTGTTCGCTGTGGCATTTCCGTTTCGGCCCTCGTCGAGTGTCATAGCTCCGCCCTCGACGTCATGACGTTTTGACGCGAGGGCGGTGCAGACACTCGAGTGCAGACCGGATATCTCGGGTGCCTCAACTTCCGTGGAGGCTTCAGAACGTTGGGGTTGCCTTATATATATATATATATATATATATATATATATATATATATATATATATATATATATATAATGTGTGTGTGTGTGTTTGGACTGTGCTTTATGAAAGAGTATATGAATATAACTTTCTTTCATTACAGTTGAGCTATATAGCCATCAAGGAACAAACCATTTAACATAAGTAGGTTGACATTCCTATATTTTCCTACTGTTTAACATTAAATGTTTGACATCAATATCCTACTTTCAACTCAAATACCCACTGTACTTGAATGTAACTCGCTTTGAACTACAACTGAAAAAGGTGAGAGCCAAATCCAAATAAACAAAATAATAAAAGCACATATGACAGAGGTGGCAAATTTTAGGGTTCTGAAGGCAAGACTGTTACGTTATGGTATATTTCATCTTTAGATATAATCTAATTCAAAGAGGGCCACAAAACAAAAGGAGGATAACATAGACAACAAATAACAAACAAAGCAAAGTTGCTTACCTGCAACAGGTGTTTTCCAAAAACAGCAAGATTAATCAGGTATACAAATAGGAGGTAACATCACCTGGCAGAACAGCTCCCCCAGAAAATGAAACTTGTGGAAAGTTCAGAGTATGTGCAGCACTGCCCATGCAGTAGGAAAGGCGTCCTCAAATTCCATTCCTCAACGTGCACAACCCAGCCTGGTTTTCAAGAGTTCCAGAATGAATATGTATGAGATCTATTTGCATGCAAAGAATGCAAACAGATTTCATACATAGTCATTGTGGAAATCCTGTACATCTTGAAGACTGGATTTTGAGGACCCCTGCACTAGAGATATCACAGGCCACAAATTTTAGTTTCATTTTCAATTTATCTTCCCCCCCCCCCCCCCCATAGTTTTTTCCACATATTTGTTTCAATAAAATCTGTTTAATGCATATCTACTTAAATCCTCTACTTAAAATACCTCTACTTAAAACATTTTAGAATGTGTTAATTTATAGGCTAATATGTATTAAATTGATTTGGTGGGTAAAAAATGTTTTTAAAGAATACTTATGAACCAAGCAGCCTATTTACTAAAGTGCAAACCACACGCTAATTCTCACATTAACTGCTTGCTGTATTACGGAGTGGGAACTGGGTGGATTTTGGCTGCAGGATGGAAGTGGACTGCACAATGTAGTTAGTATAAGGTATAAGGTAAGTAAAAGTTTTAAATACCTAAATACCAGACCACGAAACTTTACCAGAACCAGACAAATCCGAACTCTCTATACCTGACTGCTTAGTCACTCTGTCACTAATGAACGTTAACATATTACCACCTTATTTCTCACGCTGGAAATGAACTGATTATCTAACTTACTCTGTAATTTACTCTATCATTTATGAACTTTAATGCAATACCACTTTGTATTTCCCATTCCGGAAATGGCGATTGCCATTACGGCATAATGTAAGCCACATTGAGCCTGCAAAAAGGTGGGGAAATGTGGGATACAAATGCAACAAATAAATAAATAAATAAATAAATAAAAATCCTTACCCTGTTCCATCACTTGTGCATTGAGTGCAGGTGCACTTACCTAATTGAGATTAAACTGAACACATGGTAAAGAACGTTTTTGTAACTGCAGTTACCACACAAACTTTACACTTAAAAAGACCACTGAAAGCTGGATTCAGTTAATAGCACTCAAAATTTGGCGCTGAAAGTATTCTATAACAGATGTTCCAGGATCGGCGCCCTTTATAAAGTAATGCATCAAGTTGGGATCTGTGCTCAACTTTGGGCACAAGGGGTTATACCAACTGAATCCAGGTGTAAATCCCGGCATGCAAGTTGGGTGTGGATCTGCACTATTAAAGGAACACTCCTGATTCACCCATGCCCCTCCCAAGGCCACACTCGCTTTGCAGGTCCACATGGAAACACTTAGGTGCTATTCTCTAAATGGGTGCATAAGAGTGTTTTTGCACAGATCAGCTTTTTCTGCCCCATTTTGGCACCTTATATCCGCTAGAACACATTTCTGTGCCTAACATTCAGCACTGCTGTGAATGAATACTAATAAACTCATATTCCTGCTACATAAAGCAATCTCACCAGTCAGCTCTACAGCTCAAAACATTACCCAATTCTCAGGGACGTAGGACGGATTGTGTGTCTGCTTAATCCACTTCTCTATAGAGAACATCTGTTAGAGTTAAGCAGTCAACAAGTAGCACTGAATCAGGCACACAAATGGGTAACTCCTAAGCTCTGGTTGTTTCAACTTGTAGATAACTTGGCCCACTGACAAAAAGTGGCCTTGTTAGATGATGTGCGAGTTGAACAGATCAGAAAGACAGAATTCTTAGTACTGCTTGACCTAAAGTACTACAGGGTGAGGAAAATAAAAAGTAACCCCCTAGAGTTGTTTTTTTTGCCGTTTTCTCAGCAACAGCTCTGAATTTCAATGAGATTTTATGAACTTTACTCATCATACTTACGCATTACTATTAAATGACGTTTAATTATCTCAAGCTATGTCTATGTCAGTAATGTTTTAGCATTACTACCTAAACATGTTTGAGCTAAAACACAGTAAAATATCATTCAAACGATACAATAAACTATGTGTCAGAATTCTGTAGCCACTGTGAATTAGAGACTTGCACGGGAACGGGGTTAGTGGGAATCCCGTGGAATTCCCGCAGGGATGGAAGTAGTCCTGTGGGGATCCCATGGGGACGGAAGCACTTCCTGCGGGGTTCCCGTGGAAGTGTATGCTGCACTTGTGTCAGCCTCTCACCTACCGAGTACCAAGTTCTTTGAGTTCTGTCTCCTCCGCCTCCTCATTTTAACAGCACAGATGCGGAAAGTCTCCATTAAGGAGGTGGTAGAGATACAAATGGTGATGAAATTCAAAATGGCATGGGATAAACATAGAGGATCTCTAATTAGAAAATGGAAGTTATAAAAAAATCTAAACTTAAATGACTGCGTGTGTGTGGATGTGTTGAGTGACACTTAGATGATGACTCTGGCTGTGATGAACTAGGGCTAATACCGGGAGACCTGTATGGTCTGTGTCTCATATATGGCAATCTGGTTTAAGATGGGCTAAAAAGGGCTTAGACAGCAACTTTAGTAGCTGGAACATGAGGATAGTGCTGGACAGACTTTTATGGTCTGTGTCCAGCAAATGAGAAGATAAATAGGGGGAGTGGGCTTCGAGGGCAACTCCAGCAGTTGGAACATAAGGATAGGGCCAGGCGGACAGCTATGGTCTATGTCCCAGAAAAGCCACAGAAAAACCATAATCAAGTATTTAATATTACATTCATTGTTGATTTAATCATGAATTGATAATGATTATGTCTATTGGGCTGACTGGATGGACAGTTCCAATTTTTATCTGCTCTCATTTACTATGTTACTATTAATCCTCTCTGCTCCCAGGCTGAAGTGCTGAAGTCACCTAACCTACTGGCATGTGCATTTGGCGATCTCTTAGCACACAGTGTCAGTGAATCAGAGAAGTCTTACATGTGCGCACCAGAGTGTTTCAACTTCCAACTTCTGTTCTTTCCTTGCCTGCAGTGCTGCGGCTCAAACCCAGAGAGCAGACAGGAAATTTTTTTTTAATGTACCATTAAATTCTTAAGGGACGGGTGGGGATGGGTTAGATTCCCCACGGGGACAGATGGGGATGGATTTCTGTCCCTGTGCAACTCTCTACTGTGAATCATCAAAGTGTCAACCCCTAGCTTTAACAAAGGCCTTCAGTCACTTTGTAAAGTTCTTAATAGCTTTATCGATTGGTCCCTGTAGCAGGCTGTCCTAGATCATCTGTAATTCTTCCATGAGTCTGGCGATTGTTTGCAGCTTTGTGTGGAGCTTGTGATGGAACATAAGAATAGCCATACTGGGTCAGAACAATGGCCCATCTAGCTCGGAATCCTGCTTCTAACAGTAGCCAAGTCAGGTCAAAAGTACCTCACAGAAACCCAATTAGTAGCAACATTCCATGCTACCGACCCCATGTCCATCTCCTTCAGGAACTTGTCCAAACCTTTTTTAAACTCAGATATGTTAACAGCTGTTACCACATCCTCCAGCAAAGCGAATGCTACATACCTGTAGAAGGTATTCTCCGAGGACAGCAGGCTGATTGTTCTCACTGATGGGTGACGTCCACGGCAGCCCCTCCAATCGGAAACTTCACTAGCAAAGTCCTTTGCTAGCCCTCGCGCGCCCGCGCGCACCGCGCATGCGCGGCCGTCTTCCCGCCCGAAACCGGCTCGAGCCGGCCAGTCCAGTATGTAGCAAGACAATACACTTCAAGGGAAGACACAACTCCAAAGGGGAGGCGGGCGGGTTTGTGAGAACAATCAGCCTGCTGTCCTCGGAGAATACCTTCTACAGGTATGTAGCATTCGCTTTCTCCGAGGACAAGCAGGCTGCTTGTTCTCACTGATGGGGTATCCCTAGCCCCCAGGCTCACTCAAAACAACAACATTGGTCAATTGGGCCTCGCAACGGCGAGGACATAACTGAGATTGACCTAAAAAATTTACCAACTAACTGAGAGTGTAGCCTGGAACAGAACAAACAGGGCCCTCGGGGGGTGGAGTTGGATCCTAAAGCCCAAACAGGTTCTGAAGAACTGACTGCCCGAACCGACTGTCGCGTCGGGTATCCTGCTGCAGGCAGTAATGAGATGTGAATGTGTGGACAGATGACCACGTCGCAGCTTTGCAAATTTCCTCCATGGTGGCTGACTTCAAGTGGGCTACCGACGCTGCCATGGCTCTAACATTATGAGCCGTGACATGACCCTCAAGAGCCAGCCCAGCCTGGGCGTAAGTGAAGGAAATGCAATCTGCTAGCCAATTGGATATGGTGCGTTTCCCTACAGCCACTCCCCTCTTGTTGGGATCAAAAGAAACAAACAATTGGGCGGACTGTCTGTGGGGCTGTGTCCGCTCCAGATAGAAGGCCAATGCTCTCTTGCAGTCCAATGTGTGCAGCTGACGTTCAGCAGGGCAGGAATGAGGACGGGGAAAGAATGTTGGCAAGACAATTGACTGGTTCAGATGGAACTCCGACACAACCTTTGGCAGAAACTTAGGGTGAGTGCGGAGGACTACTCTGTTGTGATGAAATTTGGTGTAAGGGGCCTGGGCTACCAGGGCCTGAAGCTCACTGACTCTACGAGCCGAGGTAACTGCCACCAAGAAAATGACCTTCCAGGTCAAGTACTTCGGATGGCAGGAATTCAGTGGCTCGAAAGGAGGTTTCATCAGCTGGGTGAGAACGACATTGAGATCCCATGACACTGTAGGAGGCTTGACAGGGGGCTTTGACAAAAGCAAACCTCTCATGAAGCGAACAACTAAAGGCTGTCCTGAGATCGGCTTACCTTCCACTTGGTAATGGTATGCACTGATTGCACTAAGGTGAACCCTTACGGAGTTGGTCTTCAGACCAGACTCAGACAAGTGGAGAAGGTATTCAAGCAGGGTCTGTGTAGGACAAGAGCGAGGATCTAGGGCCTTGCTGTCACACCAGACGGCAAACCTCCTCCAATGAAAGAAGTAACTTCTCTTAGTGGAGTCTTTCCTGGAAGCAAGCAAGATGCGGGAGACACCCTCTGGCAGACCCAAAGAGGCAAAGTCTACGCCCTCAACATCCAGGCCGTGAGAGCCAGGGACTGGAGGTTGGGATGCAGAAGAGCCCCTTCGTCCTGCGTGATGAGGGTCGGAAAACACTCCAATCTCCACGGTTCTTCGGAGGATAACTCCAGAAGAAGAGGGAACCAGATCTGACGCGGCCAAAAGGGAGCAATCAGAATCATGGTGCCTCGGTCTTGCTTGAGTTTCAACAAAGTCTTCCCCACCAGAGGAATGGGAGGATAAGCATACAGCAGACCTTCCCCCCAATCCAGGAGGAAGGCATCCGACGCCAGTCTGCCGTGGGCCTGAAGCCTGGAACAGAACTGAGGGACCTTGTGGTTCACTTGAGATGCGAAGAGATCCACCAGGGGGGTGCCCCACGCCTGGAAGATCTGTCGCACCACACGGGAATTGAGCGACCACTCGTGAGGTTGCATAATCCTGCTCAACCTGTCGGCCAGACTGTTGTTTACGCCTGCCAGATATGTGGCTTGGAGCACCATGCCTTGACGGCGAGCCCAGAGCCACATGCTGACGGCTTCCTGACACAGGGGGCGAGATCCGGTGCCCCCCTGCTTGTTGACATAGTACATGGCAACCTGATTGTCTGTCTGAATTTGGATAATTTGGTGGGACAGCCGATCTCTGAAAGCCTTCAGAGCGTTCCAGATCGCTCGCAACTCCAGAAGATTGATCTGTAGATCGCTTTCTTGGAGGGACCACCTTCCTTGGGTGTGAAGCCCATCGACATGAGCTCCCCATCCCAGGAGAGACGCATCCGTGGTCAGCACTTTTTGAGGCTGAGGAATTTGGAAGGGACGTCCCAGAGTCAAATTGGAGCAAATCGTCCACCAATACAGGGATTCGAGAAAACTCGTGGACAGGTGGATCACGTCCTCTAGACCCCCGGCGGCCTGATACCACTGGGAGGCTAGGGTCCATTGAGCAGATCTCATGTGAAGGCGGGCCATGGGAGTCACATGAACTGTGGAGGCCATGTGGCCCAGCAATCTCAACATCTGCCGAGCTGTGATCTGCTGGGACGCTCGTACCCGCGAGACGAGGGACAACAAGTTGTTGGCCCTCGCCTCTGGGAGATAGGCGCGAGCCGTCCGAGAATCCAGCAGGGCTCCGATGAATTCGAGTTTCTGCACTGGGAGAAGATGGGACTTTGGGTAATTTATCACAAACCCCAGTAGCTCCAGGAGGCGAATAGTCATCTGCATGGACTGCAGGGCTCCTGCCTCGGATGTGTTCTTCACCAGCCAATCGTCGAGATATGGGAACACGTGCACCCCCAGCCTGCGAAGCGCCGCTGCTACCACAGCTAGGCACTTTGTGAACACCCTGGGCGCAGAGGCGAGCCCAAAGGGTAGCACACAGTACTGGAAGTGGCGTGCGCCCAGCTGAAATCGCAGATACTGTCTGTGAGCTGGCAGTATCGGGATGTGTGTGTAGGCATCCTTCAAGTCCAGAGAGCATAGCCAATCGTTTTGCTGAATCATGGGGAGAAGGGTGCCCAGGGAAAGCATCCTGAACTTTTCTTTTACGAGATATTTGTTCAGGGCCCTTAGGTCTAGGATGGGACGCATCCCCCCTGTTTTCTTTTCCACAAGGAAGTACCTGGAATAGAACCCCAGCCCTTCTTGCCCGGATGGCACGGGCTCGACCGCATTGGCGCTGAGAAGGGCGGAGAGTTCCTCTGCAAGTACCTGCTTGTGCTGGAAGCTGTAGGACTGAGCTCCCGGTGGACAATTTGGAGGTTGAGAGGCCAAATTGAGGGAGTATCCTTGCCGGACTATTTGGAGAACCCACTGATCGGAGGTTATGAGAGGCCACCTTTGGTGAAAAGCTTTCAACCTCCCTCCGACAGGCAGGTCGCCCGGCACTGACACTTGGGTGTCGGCTATGCTCTGCTGGAGCCAGTCAAAAGCTCGCCCCTTGCTTTTGCTGGGGAGCCGCGGGGCCTTGCTGATTCGCACGCTGCTGACGAGAGCGAGCGCGCTGGGGCTTAGCCTGGGCCGCAGGCTGTCGGGAAGGAGGATTGTACCTACGCTTGCCAGAAGTATAGGGAACAGTCTTCCTTCCCCCGAAAAAACGTCTACCTGTAGAGGTAGAAGCTGAAGGCTGCCGGCGGGCGAACTTGTCGAATGCGGTGTCCCGCTGGTGGAGAGACTCTACCACCTGCTCGACTTTTTCGCCAAAAATGTTATCCGCACGGCAAGGCAAGTCCGTAATCCGCTGCTGGACTCTATTCTCCAGGTCGGCGGCACGCAGCCATGAGAGCCTGCGCATCACCACACCTTGAGCAGCGGCCCTGGACGCAACATCAAAAGTGTCATAAACTCCTCTGGCCAGGAATTTTCTGCACGCCTTCAGCTGCCTGACCACCTCCTGAAAAGGCTTGGCTTGCTCAGGGGGAAGAGCATCAACCAAGCCCGCCAACTGCCGCACATTATTCCGCATGTGTATGCTCGTGTAGAGCTGGTAAGACTGGATCTTGGACACGAGCATAGAGGAATGGTAGGCCTTCCTCCCAAAGGAGTCTAAGGTTCTAGCGTCCTTGCCCGGGGGCGCCGAAGCATGTTCCCTAGAACTCTTAGCCTTCTTTAGGGCCAAATCCACAACTCCAGAGTCATGAGGCAACTGAGTGCGCATCAGCTCTGGGTCCCCATGGATCCGGTACTGGGACTCGATCTTCTTGGGAATGTGGGGATTAGTTAATGGTTTGGTCCAGTTCGCAAGCAATGTCTTCTTCAGGACATGGTGCAAGGGAACAGTGGACGCTTCCTTAGGTGGAGAAGGATAGTCCAGGAGCTCAAACATTTCAGCCCTGGGCTCGTCCTCCACAACCACCGGGAAGGGGATGGCCGTAGACATCTCCCGGACAAAGGAGGCAAAAGACAGACTCTCGGGAGGAGAAAGCTGTCTCTCAGGAGAGGGAGTGGGATCAGACGGAAGACCCCCAGACTCCTCGTCAGAGAAATATCTGGGATCTTCCTCTTCCTCCCACGAGGCCTCACCCTCGGTGTCAGACACAAGTTCACGGACCTGTGTCTGCAACCTCGCCCTGCTCGACTCCGTGGAACCCTGTCCACGATGGGGGCGTCGAGAGGTAGACTCCCTCGCCCGCATCGGCGAAGCTCCCTCCGCCGACGTAGTCGGGGAGCCTTCCTGGGAGGTGGCCGCGGTCGGTACCGCACGCGGTACCGACGTCGGGGACCTCAACCTGGGCGATGGGCCAGCCGGCGCCACGCTCGACGGTACCGGTGGCGCAAGCACCGCCGGTACCGGAGGGGTAGGGCGCAACAGCTCTCCCAGAATCTCTGGGAGAACGGCCCGGAGGCTCTCGTTTAGAGCGGCTGCAGAGAAAGGCTGAGGGGTCGATGCAGGCGTCGACGTCAGTACCTGTTCCGGGCGTGGAGGCTGTTCCGGGCTGTCCAGAGCGGAGCGCATCGACACCTCCTGAACAGAGGGTGAGCGGTCCTCTCGGTGCCGATGCCTGCTGGGTGCCGAATCCCTCGGCGACCCAGAGCTCTCGGTGCCGACACGGGGAGGAGACCGGTGTCGATGCTTCTTCGATTTCTTCCGAAGCATGTCACCGGAGCTCCCCGGCACCGACGAGGAGGACGTCGAATCCACCCGTCGCTTCCTCGGGGCCGAGACTGAAGAAGGTCGATCTCGGGGGGGCTGTACCGCAGGAGCCCTCAGGGTAGGCGGAGACCCACCCGAGGGCTCACCGCCACCAGCAGGGGAATGGACAGCCCTCACCTGCACTCCACCCGATGCACCACCGTCCGACGACATCAGCAGACGAGGTCCTGGTACCACCGACGTCGATGCAGCTATCCGATGTCTCGGCGCCGATGCAGAGGCCCGATGCCTCGATGCACTCGATGCAGGTGCGGCCGAGGAAGATGGTCTGGACGCTGACGACGTCGATGCACTCGAAGATCCCGGTGCCGATGCCGACGAAGAGCCCGAGAACAACACGTTCCACTGGGCTAGTCTCGCTACCTGAGTCCGCCTTTGAAGCAGGGAACACAGACTGCAGTTCTGAGGGCGGTGCTCGGCCCCCAGACACTGAAGACACGACGAGTGTCGATCAGTGAGCGAGATAACCCGGGCGCACTGGGTGCACTTCTTGAAGCCGCTGGAAGGCTTCGATGTCATGGGCGGAAAAATCACGCCGGCGAAATCAAAAGCCGAAATGGCGAAATTCGAAGCACCAAATTTAGAGGGAGAAAAAATCTCGACCGAGGCCGAAAAAAGGCCTACCCCGACGACGAAAGAAAACTTACCGGGGCAAAAAAGCTGGAAGTACGGGGAGGATTTACACGAAACCCGGCGGGGGGTTTCCGGAGCACTTCCCGACTATGACAAAACTTTCCCGAAGGAAAAAAACACGTTCAAACAATTGGACGCGCGAGGTCGACTTTCCGGGGCTCGACACGGCGAAAACACGACCGTACCGAGTGCGGACAAAAGAAGACTGGCCGGCTCGAGCCGGTTTCGGGCGGGAAGACGGCCGCGCATGCGCGGTGCGCGCGGGCGCGCGAGGGCTAGCAAAGGACTTTGCTAGTGAAGTTTCCGATTGGAGGGGCTGCCGTGGACGTCACCCATCAGTGAGAACAAGCAGCCTGCTTGTCCTCGGAGAACAAGAGTCACAGTCTCAACTATTCTTTGAGTGAGAAAATATTTCCTCTTATTTGTTTTAAAATTATTTCCATGTAATTGAGTGTCCCCTGGTCTTTGTAGATTTTGAAAGAGTGAAAAATCATTTCATTTTTACCCATTCTACACCACTCAGGATTTTGTAGACCTCAATCATACCCCCCCTCCCCCTTAGCCATCTCTTTTCCAAGCTGAAAAGGCCTCCAACTTTGTTCCCTAGACAAAACTCTGTGTCAATGTGGTAAGCCAGGTACCTCATTTTCCCCCCAAATAATGGTAGTTTTATAGTGCAAACATTTTTCAATGTACAAAAATCACTGGGTGGTCACACTAAAAAGACTAACTTTGCAGTGTTTAAAATGCTACTCGGCACATAAATGTAAACAGAAACAACAAATAACGCTGTAAAATTTCATTTTCAAGAAAACAGCAAAAAAAATCTATCGGGTTACTTCTTTTGCCTCACCCTGTATATGTGGTTGAAGACAGGTTCAGGTAATAGTTTCAAGTGAAAGTATGACATGAGGAGCAAGTAGCCACTCTAAATTTACTACTGCTAGGGGGTCAAGCTACCATATCAGGGCCTTTTGAACCTGGTGCTGGGAAGGGCAGGAGACACCATCTGTCAGAGTGAATCTCTATGCTCTTTTTTTTTTTGTTACATTTGTACCCAGCACTTTCCCACTCATAGCAGGTTCAATGCGGCTTACATATTTATATACAGGTACTTATTTGTACCTGGGGCAATGGAGGGTTAAGCCCAGAGTCACAAGGAGCTGCCTGTGCCTGCAGTGGGAATCAAACCCAGTTCCCCAGGACCAAAGTCCACCACACTAACCACTTTTGACCAATCATACTTAAATTCATGGATAACAGTCATTTCTTCATTTAAGTAGGGGCTTCTTCATGTCAAACTACCATTTATCTCAAACTTTAGAAGACAGTTTTCAAAACTGTAGTAATATTCAAATAGATTTGTTTGTCAGGAGCGACACTGTAAAGCTTTTCCTCTCTTCAGCGCACCTATCTCCACATCACCTAGCATAGGATGTGCTAACTATAGACTACTTGGCCTCTTCTCTTTTTTAAAATTGAATTTTCAAATATTTCCATTCAAGACAATTCTTGAGGTTAAGAAATAAAGTGGTATAAAGAAAATAGAAAACATACACTGGGGTCAATATCCAGCTGTCGGCGGTGAGTATTTTGCTCACTGCTGATGGCCTTATTCCTAGATATTCAAAGCCACGACCTGTACAGGATTTGGTTTTGAATATCTGGTTATTTTTAAGCCGGCTAACACATAGCCACTTAAGTCAACATTCATCACTTAAGCAGCCATGGGTTAGTGCATAAAAGATAGGACAGGCACTTATGCGGTAACCCTGGCTGCTTAAGTGTTGAATATCAGGCGGCCAAGTGCTGATTCTGCCCCCAGAATGCCCCTAAGGTAGCCAGCTTTGTGTTCTGTGCTAACTAAGTTATTCAGCAGCACTTACTGGCCGGCTAAATCATTTTGAATATTGGACAGATAGCAATTTTACCATTTATACATAGTTCCCTATATTAGGAAGGGTATGACATCAAACAATACAGGAAAGTATCTAAATCAACATAAGGAAATTATTCTCAGAGTGCAGAGATATATTAATTTCAATCAGAGAGGTTCTTCAAAGGGCATAAATGTCACTGCATGACCCCCTGCTGAGCCACTGTTTTATCACTCAGAAAGATCAACAGTTGTGAAGGCTAAAAAAAAATTAAAGTTTCATTTTTCTATTTTATCATACATTTGCAGGGAAGTTTTAACAAGAAAACAAAAGCACCTAAGGGAAGAACCCTTGGTCTCAATCAGGAATCGCTTGCGACATTTCTAAATCACCTTTGCCACATCTGGGAAAACACTTTCAAAGTACAGAATAGTGTGTTTCAGTGCCAGAAAAATAACTTCAGAAGCTAATCACGGTCATAATCCAAAGTCACAATAACTGCCAATGTGGCTGGTACCACCACCACCTCCTCAGATGACTTCAAAAATGCAGTTAAAATCTTCAGATATTGGAGATAGCTGATCAATACCATCATCACTGGAGTTTTCTTATATAGAGGAAGATAAAACACAGTCCTCCCAAAATTCAGTGCTATTTAACTGGTGAGAACAGCTGCTGACCAGTTAAATAGTGCTTAACGGGCTTATTCACCGATATTCAGCAAGGGATAACCGGCTATCCCCAGCTATGAACCAACTTTTAAAGTGGGTTTAGCGGCCATGTTTGTACAGATCAAGCCAAGGGAATATCTTTGGCTGGTTTGAGGATAACCGGCTATACTGATTATCTTCAAACCAGCAATAAAAAAACCTGGATATTCAATTCTGGTCACTGGAAACAGCCCAGCATTGAATATCAGAGCTTAGCACGGACAATAGGAGTTAGCCGATTTATCTCCCGTGGTCTGAATATCGGCCCCTCTAGATACAGGTGACGTTGATTGAGTAGGAACATGGAGAACATCAGTAAGATAGCATTTCAACATCACCTGTGCCAATATTTCTGGTATACGAGGAAAGTTTATTAAGCAAAAATTTCTCCTTCAAATCTAATTTTCTAAACATTCACACTTAAATTCCAAACTTGCTTGGTCTTTAATCAAACCTGCAGCTAAACTATTAATATGTTGCACTACATACTGATAAACTGCATGTAGATAAACTATTAATATGTTGTAGTAGATAACATGTCACAGGAATTTTGAACTACAGTTGTTAATGACTCATGCTTATCTACTTTTTTCCCCAAGTCTGAGATCTTACTGGATTGAATAGCTATTTGGGAAGTTATAGTCTGGCTCAGAGCCACAATAGTCTTCCAAATTTCTTCCAGAGTAAATACAGCAAGTCTCACTGGTTCAAACCTGATGGAGATTGAAGTTCCCAATCCCAACTGGAATTCCATACACGAAGTTTCAGTGGTTTTTTCTTTGCTCACCAGTTTGGATGCCACTCTTTCCTTCGGTCCTATCTTGCTTAGAGGATTCCAGCACACTTGATGAATCCAGACCAGATGAGTCAACTGCAGAGCACTCATCCACAAATGCTATACTCCCTTCCAGCAGGCTCTTCTGTCTCAGTGCAGGGTTACCCTGGACGATCTCTCTCTTCAGGGATAGTGAAACGCTACTTCCCAGAAATGAAGAGGGTTCCGTTTAACCATCTTTCATTTCAAGTGGGACTGCCCCAGAAGATGGTGAGTGCACAGCAAAAGCATCTAGGTTTTGTTGAACATAAAATGGAGTACTCGTTGCTTTCCCCAGTGCAGGTAGAGCAGGCTTCCTTGGTCTTTATTTTGTTGGCATATCAGCAGGAAAAAGAGAGAGAACTGTGCAGATGTTTGCTCTTTAGGGTACCATGTTGTCCCCTTTGGCTCCTCCCTATGCTTATTCACCTATTTGTCTAATAGCAAAAACTTTGCACAAATTCTAGGAAAATCCCAACACAGTGATACTAAACATAAACCATATTGGTCTTGTCATAACTGGTTTCCTCTTCTGAAAGGTTCTATTTTAATCTGTGCAGACTTTAGGCCTTTTCAACCTGGACACAAAATGAGGGTGCCCTTCTGCATCTTAACCCTATGCCACCCACTCTGACAATGCTGAAAATTGACCAGTACCTACTTTTATCCTTGGATGGGCATTTTGGTGATAGCAGAGAGACCTTCCAGGCGATGTTCACACACTTTCAAATATAAAATATTTTTGGTTAAGTGTTTCACCCATAGGCAAGACCCTTTTTGTTTCTTGCAACACTACTTTGCAATACCTCTACCATCGTTATCACTTGAGACTCCAGATGTTCTCTATCAGAGTGCATCTCAGTGTAATCTCAGCCTACCATATCTTCATAGATAGAGCTCTGGTATTTCATTATTCCATTGTTTATTAAAGAGCTTCTTTATTTATTCCACATTTATTAAAGAGCTTCTTCTTGTCAAACCACCAGTATAGACCACTTCTATTTGTGGGATCTCAATGTTCAGTGTGTGGCAGCAGCCAAAAAAGCAAACAATGTTAGGAATTATTAGGAAATTAATAGCTTAAGAGGCTAATGGGCTCATTTTCGAAAGAGAAGGATGTCCATCTTTCGACATAAATTAGAAGATGGACGTCCTTCTCCCAGAGACGTCCAAATCGGCATAATCGAAACCCGATTTAGTACGTCTCCAACTGCAGTCTGTCGCAAGGACATCCAAAGTTCAAGGGGGCGTGTTGGAGGCATAGCGAAGGCAGTACTTGGGCGTGCCTAACATTTGGACGTCTTTGACCCATAATCGAAAAAAGCAAGGACGTCCCTGACGAACACTTGGCCGTTTTCACCCGGAAGTGTTTTTATTACGAATAAGGCTCAAAAAGGTGCCCAAAATGACCACCTTAGAGTATCGAGGATGACTTCCCATTACTCCCCCAATGGTCACTAACCCCCTCCCAACCTCAAAAAACATATTTAAAAATATGTCGCGCCAGCATCAGATGTCATACTCAGGTCCATGACAGCTCATGCAGGTCCCCCTGGAGCAGTTTTAGTGGGTACTGCAGTGCACTTCAGACAGGTGGACCCAGGCCCATACCCCCCCCTACCTGTTACATTTGTGGAGGAAATAAGCAAGCTCTCCAAATCCCACCACAAACTTACTGTTCCCATATATAGGTGCCCCCCTTCACCCGTAAGAGCTATGGTAGTGGTGTACAGTTGTGGGTAGTGGGTTTTGGGGGGCTCAGCACACAAGATAAGGGAGCTATGTTCCTGAGAGCATTTTATGAAGTCCACTGCAGTGCCCCCTAGGGTGTCCTGGCATGTCAGGGGAACCAGTGCACTAGAAATGCTGGCTCCTCCCATGCCCAAATGGCTTGCATTTGGACGTTTTGACAAGGACATCTTTGGTTTCGAAAATCGACGAAAGTCAGAAATGTCCATGTCTAGGGACGTCCGACTTTAAGGATTTGGACGTCTCTGACGGTATTTTCAAAATGAAAGATGGTCGTCCATCTCGTTTTGAAAATACGGGTTTCCCCGCCCCTGGTTTTGCCATTTTGCAAGGACATCCAAATCGCAACTTGGATGTTTCTTTCGAAAATGCCCCTCTATTTATTTATTGCATTTGTATCCCACATTTTCCCACCTATTTGCAGGCTCAATGTGGCTTACAGAGACTTGTAATGACATTGTCATTCCAGGATGTCAGATACAGTTAGTATCAAGATTAAGTAGGGAAAAGAAAAGAGTTAGGTGGGTGAGTATAGAAGGTAGACATTCTTAACTGGGTTGGGTTGGCGAAGTGGTTTATTGAGATTCTTCAGCTTGGAGAAGAGACTCTATAAAATACTGAATGGAGTGGAATGGGTAAATGAAAATCGATTGTTTACTCTTTCAAAATATGCAAAGATGAGGGAACACGCCATGAAGGTATATAGTAGCACATTTAAAACAAATAGGAGAAAATATTTTTTTCACTTAACATATAGCTACCAATGCCAATACTAATAGATCTCTCATATACTGCGTATACTGAGAACAGATCATTGTGGTTAACAAAAACAGAGAACTAGGAATTCCTAGGAATTACAATACAATCCTTCTCTAAAATAACATGAAATGCCAAACTTCACATTTTAAATGTCTTTTCTAACATATTTTTGAAAAAGATGGGTTTTATTTTTTTTTTATAATTCTTTATTTATAAGTTTCATTATTACATTTACATAACATAAATGTTAATTGGAAAAAAAAAGAAAATATATTGCAGGAAAATCTTCATACACAAGATTGAAATAGCATATAATTTTGTCCACTACTTATTATAGGCAAGATACAAGGAAAATATAATTTGAAATATTATTCTAACAAAAGAGGGGATTATGTTAAAGGACCACTAGCGATTGCCAGCATTCTCATTTGTAGGGGCATCCCAACTACCAACTACTTCTCCTTCATGAGATAAAATAAACTCCTGTAGTTTCCTTGATTCAAAAAAGACATAATTAACTGCATTTAAAGAAATTAAACATCTACATGGAAATTTTAATAAGAAAGTCCCATTCAAAGCAAGAACTCTTGATTTCAAGTCTATAAATTGCTTTCTTCTTTTCTGAGTCTCTCTGTTCAAGTCAGGAAACACCAGTACTTTAGTTCCAAGAAATTGTGTTGAAATGTGTCTGAAGTAAAGTCGGAGTATGTTGTTTCTATCGGTCTCAAATGCGAAAGTCACTATTAAAGTTGTACGCTCCGTGATCACATCAAGAGAACTTTCCAAAAATTCAGTTAAGTTGTTGTTGAGGGTCAGCAGGAACTGATGTCCGAGTGATGTAATATGCCTTAACAATAGGAGGAAATGCTTCTTTAGGAATCATCAATACTTCTGTGCAGTACTTCTTAAGCATATCAATGGGAGTAATCAAAGGAGATCTCGGAAACTTAAGGAATCTCAGGTTATTCTTCCTTATTTGATTATCAAAATATTCTAATCTTCTGTCCAAGATATTTCTATCTTGGATCAAGGTTCCAGTGGAAATTTGCAATTTTTTAATTTCACCTTCATTTGTTTCAATTTTTTGTTCATTCAATTCAACTCTTTCAGTAAAAGAAGTTTTAAACTGATTCAATGCCAAAAGTTCTAGCTTAAATGAGTTATTTACCTGAAGGAATGAAGTGTTTAGAGTCTGGATAGCTTCCCACAGCACATCTGCAGGTTTTGCAGTCGTCCCGAGACTTCCAGAGTTAACTCCCTCGATTGGAGAAAACAGAGGGGCACCAGCTCCAACTGTTTCTGTTGGCATCTTTTCCATCGGGGGTAGACAAAACAACAGGGCTTCTCCCAGCCTTCGAAGTGGAATTAACATCTTCGGGAAACACCCCTCGGGGCTCAACTGCTGTCGTTATTTCCCTTCCTGGTCTTGGGGGTGATAGCTGATAGAGTGGGCTTAACAAAGCCGCTTCTATGCTGGATTCCCCAGCTGAACAAGGGGATTCAATCAAGGTAGGCCTTTGCATAGCCAGTGGTGGAACTCTGAAATCTTCTAGCGTTGTCTGAGAGTGGGATTAACACCGGTGTTAGGGGAGGCTTTCACCCCAGTTTTCCCTTTCCTTTTCCCCATTTAAAACGAGGAAAAAGTATTTCTCTTCAAGAATACGCGATTCATATTGCAAGAGTTCTCAAACCACGTCTCCTCCCACAGATGCCATCTTGCCCCATCTATCAAAAGATGGGTTTTAAAAGTCCCCCCCCCCCCCCCGCACAAAGGTCCTATAATTTAGAGAAGGTAACCCGTTCTATATTTTAGAAGCCTGGTAACCAAAAGTCATTTCTAACATACATTGAACAACATAATTCTGAATTGCCTGGAAAATGTAATCTAAAATGATCTCTCAAACATATGATTCTGGGCTGATAGAAACTTTAACAATTCACTCATATATGACAGGGTTTCTCCATGAAAAATGTTAAAACTCATTGTATTTAAAGTATGTGGTTATTTAAGGCACCTGGGGGGTGGGATGGGGGACAGATGCAGTCACTCACAGCCTGTGTGATTGCATGTCTCTACCCTCTTTGCCCCCTCCCCCCCCCCAGACTGCCTGCTTGCATGCCTAATCAAGCATGCAGACAGGGAGCTGTATGAGGAGGAAGAGGGGACCCTGACCTCATGGCAGGGGGGAGGGAGGTGGGAGTCGGATCTCACAGAGTGGAGAGGGAGAGGTACTCAGGGAAGAGGACAGACCTGTTTGGAGGGGAGAGAAGGGGACTCGGGGTAGAGGACGGACCTCATGGGGGGGGGGAGGGTACCCAAGGAAGGGGAACAGACCTTGCCGAGGGGGGGGGAGGGGGACTCAGAGAAGGGGAACAGACCTCGCCGGGGGGGGGGGGGGGGGGGACTCAGAGAAGATGGACTTTGACGGGGGGGGGGGGGGGGGAGTTAGGAGGACCTGGGGAAGAAGACGGAGCTCGCCGGAGGGGAAGGAAGGAGCTAATCAGGAGTGCCCAAATTGCAACACTGACATGCTGAGTGGAGAGGAAGGGAAGGGGAACATAATGGTGGCTGCTGGAAAGGTAAGGCAATTTTATTAACCTTGATTCATTTTTAAAATCACAATTAACAAATTTCAAGTTAATCGTGGTGTTAATCACGATTAAAGTATAGCCTTAATTTTTTGTATTATTGTTTTTAGGTCGTATGCTATGTTTTTCTGAGAAAGCAATTTGTGAAATACTGGCCTGTATTGAGGACAAGAACAATTAGGTGGATGTGAATTTCATTAAAGCATTTTACCCCTGCATTTATATAAGAACGGTGTCTGTCTCCCCATCACTATTAAAAGAAGCAGATGTAGTCTAACAAGTAGGAGGAGGTCACCTGCTGAAAAGTGAGCGGTTGCGGAAGACTACACAGTAGGTCACAGTTGCTGGCCTGCACAGGATAGTTTTGTTTGATTTGAACCACTGAAAGTGAATGCATGCGGGTAGTCATGCAGAGTGACCAGTTAGTGGTTTGTGATTAATCAGGACTTGAATCTGCGGGTTGTTATACAAGGTTTGCAATTTGCTATGAAGGACTGATACTTTATTTTGGGGCATATATAGAGGAGTGTTGGTGGAACTTCTGACTCCTTACTTTTGTGATTTTGGATACAATTTTTAATGTTATTTAATAAAGATTTGATTTGATACTTATACGATGAAATACCAGGGTAAATTATTAAGTATTTGTAATTGGTATGCAATACGTTATTATATGCCTAAATAATTATTGCATAAAAACCACTGTAAAAATTTTAAATGGTAAGCCAATGGAGTAACATTCTCAAATTTACCAGCTGAATACAATAACCTTGTCGCAGTATTAATTTTTGGATTTTTTTAGTTCTGGAACTCATTCATGGAGCAAGTAATAAAAGCAGCTAATGCACCAGCTTGGTCATTTCTCTCAATAGAGGAGGGTGAATACTGGAGTGCCGTAGGGATCAGTACTGGGAACGGTACTATTTAATATATTTATAAATGATATGGAAATCAGAATGATTGAGGTGATTAAATTTGCAGATGACACAAAACTTCTCAAGGTTGTTAAAACACATGCGGACTGTGAAAACTTGCAGGAATTGTTTTTTTGTTACATTTGTACCCCGCGCTTTCCCACTCATGGCAGGCTCAATGCGGCTTACATGGGGCAATGGAGGGTTAAGTGACTTGCCCAGAGTCACAAGGAGCTGCCTGTGCCTGAAGTGGGAATCGAACTCAGTTCCTCAGGACCAAAGTCCACCACCCTAACCACTAGGCCACTCCTCCACTCCAGACCTTAGGAAATGGGAAGACTGGTGTCATTGTAGATAATACGCTGAAATCTTCTGCTCATTGTGTGGCGGCAGCAAAAAAAGCAGCGGTCCTGGCACAGACCCCTGGGAACCCCACTATCTACCCTTCTCCATTGAGAACACTGACCATTTAACCCTACTCTCTGTTTTCTATCTTTTAACCAGTTTTTAATCCACAATAGAACACTACCTCCTATCCCATGACACTCCACTTTCCTCTGGAGTCTTTCATGAGGTACTTTGTCAAATGTCTTTTGAAAATCCAGATACACAATATCGACTGGTTTAACTTTATCCACATGTTTGTTCACCCCTTCAAAGAAATGTAATAGATTGGTGATGCAAGATTCCCTTCACTAAATCCATGTTGGCTTTGTCTCATTAAGCCATGATTTCGAATATGCTCTGTAATTTTGTTCTTTATAATAGTTTCTACCATTTTGCCCGGCACCAATGTCAGGCTCACCAGTCATTAATTTCCTGGATTATCTCTGGAACTTAAAAAAAAAAAAATCAGAGTTACATTGGTCACCCTCCAATCTTCTATTAAGACAGAAATGGAGAAGCTACTGCATGCCCTGGGATTGGTAGCATGGAATGTTGCCACTATTTGGGTTTCTGCCAGGTACTTGTAACCTGGCTTGGACACTGCTGGAAACAGGATACTGGACTAAACAATTGGTCTGACTCAATATGGCTATTCTTATGTTATTATCTTGGTTTAAAAAAAAGATATGGATGAAAGTCTGTAAACCTTTATTAAGGTACACTTGGGGAAAGCCACTGCTTATCCTTGGGGTTAAGTAGTAAGAAATTCTCTCACTCATACTGCTGCAAGGGTTGGGATCTCCTTTGGCATTGGCATCTCCTTTTCATCAATGCTGGATACACAGGGGGGTCATACAGCTCAAAGCCCTGTTCCTCCCCATGAGCATAATCTTCTATTATCTTAATGCATGCCATTTCCAGAGTTGCATGAACCCTCTCTGTCACCACAGATCAGCTGTGCAACAACTTTCTCCACAGTGAACCTTGTTTGTCATTTCAGACTGAATAAAACAAAGTGAAGGTTTAGCAGAATAGTACAATGAAATCCACCATCCCTGAAGTACATGTTTTAACCACCTCCCCTAACTTGAAACAAAATTACAATGGAATAGAAACCCAATCAGAATTACTTAACGTTGAAGTAGCAACAGTGATGCTTCTCATGTTGTGTTTTGATCTGCTGTTTGCTTGCACTCTTCCTTGATTTTTTTGCTACTACAGAAAATGCTAGTCATTTTGAGAAAGGGACCCTCCCTCTCTCTCAATTTTTTTTTTTTTTTGAAAGGCCAAGGGTGAAAAGCAGTAGAATTATTGAGGAGCAAATAGTTGCTCCTCAATAATAGTTCAAGAAATAGTTGAAATAGTTCAAGAAAAGTGGCAGTGCTTTTCCCTTACAGGTAATAAAGGCTGTTAGGCCAAAAGGACAGATGAATAGCTGATATGTAACCATATTTACTTTTCCACAGAGGCTACAAATAGCTATTATTGAAAGCAGTGGGATTTTTTTTTGTCTAGCATAAGAGGTACTGGTACTCACATGCAGGGACATCGTTAAGGAGTGGAGTGGCCACTAAGGTCTCAGTAAACCCTAGATGCCCCCTGCAACCACCAGTGTCTCCATGAAAAGGAAGCATTGCAAATATTACACCCTAGACCTTAGAACACACTGCTTTTTGGAAAAAGAAAACAGAGCCTGCAAGAACACAGAATTTTTGGTTCCTGCCGAAACTAAATCTGTGACTGAAATTGGCTACTCTTTTTCAGCAGAAACCAAAAGCGTAAATGAAAATGCCCCCCATCCAATCCAAAAAGCCCCCTCCTGCCATTAACCCCGCCGCCCCCACCTGACAATGGTTGGCCCTCCACGGGCCTACCTTAGGGAGCCCTGGTGGTCTAGTGGCCTCTTTGGGGGCAGGAATGAATCCCACTTCTTTCTACCCTGTGCAGCTCCAATGGAAATGGAGGCCCAGACTGCTGCATAAGGTTCCGGCAGCCATTTTGCAGTTGGAACCAGTATGAGCAGGAGCGAGTCCCCTACCTGCGTTGGTTCCCACCACAAAATTGCTGCTATAACACCCCATGGCAGTCTCACGAGTAGGAGTCTTGGCAGCCATTTCCATTGGAGCAGAAGAATGGGGCAGGAAAAAGTGGAGTTCGTTCCTGTCCCTGAAGAGGCCACTAGACCACCAGGGCTTCCTAAGGTAGGCCTAGAAAGAACCTACAGGTGTTGGGTGAGGGTGGGGATTAATTGCATTAAGCATTTTCGGCTGAAATCTGAATGTGGAATTGCTTGGTTTTGGTGACAATTCTGAAACGAAATTCGGTCGGCCTACAGAAGAAAATAAGCTGGACTGTTACAAATCCCTACACAGAAACTACATGCTCAGAAAATACCTTACCTTGGTCACATATGCAAAATATGGATAGAGCCTTATCAAACACAGGTAAATGACCGAAATGTGCAGCCAAAAACTGGACTCTCTCTGCTGTACAATACCAGAGAAACAAACACATTTTGTGCAACATACAAAGGTATAAAATGCTGCATATTCCAATTCTAAGAGCTGGCATATTTAAGTCACTAAACCAAAACTAAAAATTGTTTTCTACCTTTATTTTCTGGACAGTAGCCCTGCTTCTCCTATGTTTTGCTGGGGCAGAGCCATTACGTGCTAGCTGCAGCCTACACCTCCATACCATCTTATTGGCCCACAGGCACTGGTTGAAATCCTTTCCCCTCAGGAAGGCATGTGTGTGTGAATTTGGGGTGTGCAGAGACTGGGCTCTTTTATGAATACTTGGGACTGAGTTAATTTTATCAGGCAATAGAAAAGCTTCCTGTATTCAGTACAATTAAGTACTCCTTGGAAAAAAAAAAAAAGCCCTGATCGAAAATGTGAAGGCTCCCAGTGCTTTGAAAAGCAAAAAAAAAAAAAAAAAAGCTTTCATTACTTTTGCTTCAGGGCAATAAAATGATTGACAAGAGTCTGGCCAGAACAGATACACAGCTTATATGTACAATTTATTTTCTTCCTCAGAGGCTTCAAATATGCTCTGGAGAAAATATTGCCTTGACATTATAGGGGTATAACTGTTGGGAGTCATTTTCAAGATGTACTAATGAGGTCCTGATAAATTTCTTGTCCTCCCTGGGCCACACTTCTCACAAATAAGACCTTCTAAACTAGGTTCTGCATAGTCAAGTCATTAGATCCTGAAATGACAGAAATGCAATGTACCTCTTACAGAAAGTAATGAGATCAAACTGCACAGAGAAAATTAGAACCTTTTCAGGATGTCATCTACAGGGATCAAAACATTCATTGCAATGGATCTGTGCTTCGAAGGTTTTATACAATAATCAGTTTGTGGCAATATCCTGAAAGGGCAAAACTTGAAAACAATTAACCAAAAGGCATTAGTGTTCTACTGACGGTGTGCAATTGCACCCTTTTGTTGGATCCTCAAGCTAAATAGGGGCTATAAGAAGATAGCAATAATTGAAAATGTATGATGCTAACTTAGACAACCGAATGTGTTCATACATTTTAAAGATTTTTTGTTTGCTCTTCAAAGAACTGTTTCTAGTGTATAATCCTTCCTATACTGCCATGTTGTGTGGTTATGGCCTGTATAAAGAATCAGCTGGATCTCAGGGCTCAGCTGGCTCTGGATCCCAAGGCTTAGCAGGCTATCCAAATGATGGGCCAGCAGGCTCCCAAGTTTTCCTAACCTTGTGTTCCTGCAGTTGTACTATGCTTTCTTGGGATATGGGATATGCATGTTACATGTCAAGGTGACACAAGGAAGGAGCTGGGGGCCCTGCAGATATAACTGGATGTAACCTTGAGACTGAGGACCATGTGAGCTCAGGATGTTGCTATGGAAATATGTGCTCGGAGTGGAAGAGACACCAGGTGTTTCATGATATGTACTAGCTGGTTTCATGGTCATTTGCTATGAGCACAGCCATACTGATAAGAACTAAGTTAGTGGTCACATTGTGCATATAAGAGGAGAGGATGATATAATGTAGGAAATGTCCATATATGTATACATATAAAGAATAACAGAATATTACAGGAATATCCATATATGATCATAAGTTAGTTTGGGAGAAGTCACATGATTTCTGGGAAGGCAGAACTCGTAACAGTATTTATGTGATGTCCGGGAGATGTTAGCTGAGCAGTCCTCATCTTTCAGGGTGCGCACCTGACTGACAACCTGCTCCAGAGAGAAAACAATTATTTTGTATATTGGCTCTGTGAGATATAAATAAAGATATGGCTGATTGCACCTAAGTCTAAGTTTTCTCTCTTATTTTTTACAGCCTATGAGGCTGTAATGCTTCCCCCCTCCCTATCAGGGCTAGGAGATGGGAGAAAACACACTAGGAATGGTTATATATAAACTGCCATAAATAAATAAATATTCCAAAGATGTTCAGATAACTGAACATCTCAACATGTTCAGATGTTCAGAGAACTGAAAAAAAACTAAAAACACAAGTTAGGAGGCTTGAACTAGCATGGATAAAAATAAAGAATGAACACACACTCAACGCATGGAAACAAATGCAAAGAAAATACAAGTATGCAATAAGGCAAACCAAAAGGTCTTACTACAAAACCAAAATAGGGTCAGACTACAAAGACACCCATAAACTTTACCAACTCGTCAACAAATTACTAGATACCACACTGGTTACCACAACCAACACAGAGACCCCATCAGCAGACAAACTTGCTAAATACTTTAATGAGAAAATTGTAAACCTACGCAATACGCTACCACAGAACACCAGAGACATCGAAAAATTCACTGACTGTCTGGACCCAATCCTAGGTGAATACCCAGCAGACCGAATCTGGACAAACTTCGCACTCCTCACCGCTGAAACCGTCAACCAAGCAATTAACAGGTTTGCCAAATCCCACTGTAAACTAGACATATGCCCCAACAACCTAATAAAATCCGCTCCTCAACGCTTCATAGCAAACCTCACATCACACCTAAACTACTTGCTACAACATGGACTCTTTCCTAAGGACAAAGGCAATATACTACTCACCCCAATACCTAAAGATTCAAAGAAAAAAAGCAAATGATATTACCAACTACCGCCCGGTAGCATCTATCCCTCTGGTAGTCAAACTACTGGAAAGCACGGTAACCAAGCAACTTACCGATTACTTAAACAAATTCCCAATATTACACGAATCACAATCAGGATTCCGCTCCAACCACAGCACTGAAACAGTACTAATCACTCTCCTAACCAAATTCAAACAAGAAATTGTAACTGGCAAGAGTGTACTTCTCCCACAATTCGATATGTCTAGTGCGTTGGTAAACCATAAAATACTACTAAACATACTAGAATACTTCGGGATCGGGGGAAGCACACTCAGTTGGATCAATGGCTTACTAACTGCAAGAACACACCAAGTGATAGCAAACTTGAACACATCACTACCATGGAAACCAGAATGTGGAGTACCCCAAGGATCACCACTATCACTGACCCTTTTCAACCTAATGATGACCCCACTACCCAAATCCCTATCCAACCAAGGCCTTAACCCCTACATTTACGTAGATGATGTCACGATATACATCCCGTACAAACATGATCTAACAGAAATCACAAACGAAATCAAACAGCCTCCAAATCATGAACTCATGGGCGGATACATTTCAATTAAAACTCAATGCAGAAAAAACACACTGTCTCATCCTCTCATCACTACACAACACGAACAAACCGATCCATATAAACACGCCAGACTACACGCTTCCTGTTTCAAACAGCCTGAAAATTCTCGGAGTTACAATCGACCAAAATCTCACGCTAGAGAGCCAAGAGAAAAATACAACAAAGAAAATGTTCCACTCAATGTGGAAACTTAAACGAGTAAAACCTTTCTTCCCGAGGGAAATATTCCGCAGCCTGGTACAATCAATGGTTCTAAGTCACCTAGACTACTGCAATGCAATCTATGCCGGATGCAAAGAACAAATCATTAAGAAACTCCAAACTGCCCAAAACACCACAGACTCATATTTGGAAAAACGAAATACGAAAGTGCCAAGCCCTTACGAGAAAAACTACATTGGCTCCCAATCAAAGAGCGAATTGCGTTCAAAATCTGCACCCTGGTTCATAACATTATTCACAGTGAAGCGCCAGTCTACATGGCAGACCTTATAGACTTACCAAACAGGAACACAAAAAGGTCAGCATGCACATACCTAAATCTCCACTACCCTAGCTGCAAAGGACTAAAATATAAATCAACGTATGCATCCAGCTTCTCTTATATAAGCACGCAACTACGGAATGTACTTCCAAACGCCATGAAAATAATGCATGACCTAACAAACTTCCAGAAAACATTGAAAACCAACCTGTTCAAAAAGGCATAACAGAATGATCCAACCTAAACACCTGAACCCTGCAACACAATCAAAACTCATACCAGAACTGGACAAAACTTAACTCTCTCTCCTTGAATACTTAATTTACTCTGTCACTTATGAACTTTAAACGCAAGACCACTCTGTATTTCTCTTACCGAAAATGGCGATTGCCACCATGGTACTATGTAAGCCACATTGAGCCTGCCATGTAGGTGGGAAAATGTGGGATACAAATGCAACAAATGAATAAATAAATAACTGAATGAAAATCTGATTGAGCGTTTGCCTTCATTTCTACTATTCAAAAAGGAAGATGTAAAATAAGTGTTTGCTAAAAGATCAGAGGTTTGCTTGTGGTCAGTTATCTGGCAGTAAACGTTTCTGATCATTATCAGAGAGAATAACATTTATCAGCTGATTTCTAATGCAAGTATCTAAGAATGACCCCCAACACTGATGAGTAGCGCACAAAGAAAACTTTGAAGCCAGGACATCATTTGGTGGGCAGTAAACTTCTTCTTCTCCTTGTTATGGAAGGACACAGGCAGGGATATTATGTATTTACTACTACTATTTAGCATTTCTATAGCGCTACAAGGCGTACGCAGCGCTGCACAAACATGTATTTAAGAATGTCTTTCCACAGTACTTGTACAATAAACAACTAGGTCCATCTTTATATCAGAAATTTAATCTTAGCCAAATTATAACCACATGATACTGACTACGAATGGTAACGTGCATTTTTTCTGTGATTGCAGTACAATGGTTGAATGAGATGCCTTTCAAAGTTGAGATCAGAATTAGATATAAAAGTTTTTAGAAAGAAATTGAAAACATGGTTATTCCCCACAGGGTAGATGTAACAATAAAAATTTGGCTGTGTATAGGCAATCAGTCTCTCCCCATGGGGAATTTCTAAATGTGACAGAGAAATTGTATAGATACCAAAAAACCAGAAATATATTGGACACTGGTTTCCCTATATTAAATGACTAGCTGCTAAATGATTCTCCTTTTCAATAGACCTGTGGATAAGTTTGCCAACGTTTTGACAGAGAAAACCCAACACCTGTCTTGCTACATGCCCCTTCCCTTGTCCCACCCCAAGTCCCTTGCCTCACCTACTGTTGAACCTTATTCTGCACGCCCCCTTCTACACTCAACTGTCCGCACTAGGGTTGCCATTTTAGAAGAAAAAAAAATGACACATACATATATTCTCTGATTATTTCACAAACTCTGTCAGATGTTTGAGAAACTAAAATTATATTTAAGTTTTGATGTCCCCTCAATAAGTCCAACACACAATCCCTTCAAGGAAAAACACTATATAGAAATACCTTACCATACCATAATAGCACTAACCTCCAGGACTCAAAAAGCAACAACTTTATCCATGAAAAAATAGTACTATAAATATTACTCCAGGTCCTAGCAAACCAATACAGCCCCTAGTAAGAAAACAGAACATACAGGACAGCTACAGATCTCTGCGTATAAACTACATGCTAGTAAAATACTGTACCTTGATCACATATGCAAAACACCCTCAGCAAATATGAAACAAGGGACTACACATCAGTAATAGAGATGAGGGCAAAAAAAAAACAAAAGAAATCAGACTTGCATATATATACAGCAATACTAGAGAGAGAGAAAGAAAAAGATATAGTAGAATTGGAAAAGGTACAGCGAAGGGCGACGAAAATGATAGTGGGGATGGGACGACTTTCCTATGAAGAGAGGCTGAGAAGGCTAGGGCTTTTCAGCTTGGAGAAGAGACGGCTGAGGGGAGATATGATAGAAGTGTATAAAATAATGAGTGGAATGGATCGGGTGGATGTGAAGCGACTGTTCACGCTATCCAAAAATACTAGGACTAGAGGGCATGAGTTGAAGCTACAGTGTGGTAAATTTAAAACGAATCGGAGAAAATTTTTCTTCACCCAACGTGTAATTAGACTCTGGAATTCGTTTCCGGAGAACGTGGTACGGGCGGTTAGCTTGACGGAGTTTAAAAAGGGGTTAGATAGATTCCTAAAGGACAAGTCCATAGACCGCTATTAAATGGACTTGGAAAAATTCCGCATTTTTAGGTATAACTTGTCTGGAATGTTTTTACGTTTGGGGAGCGTGCCAGGTGCCCTTGACCTGGATTGGCCACTGTCGGTGACAGGATGCTGGGCTAGATGGACCTTTGGTCTTTCCCAGTATGGCACTACTTATGTACTTATGTACTTATGTACTTATGAAACTGAAGTGGAAGATATCAGAGATGCACATTTTCTAAAGGTGACACATTCCAATAAATAAATTAAAAATAAAATACTTTTTTCTATCTTTGTAAGTCTGCACATTTGGTTCAAGTGTCTCTTGTGCTTTTCTCTGTTTTTTTCCCGTCTTTCCAGGGTGTCCTGTACACTTGACATTTCTTCTCTCTCCTGTCCACCCATCCACCTTCTCTCTGCATCTTTATTTGTCCTGTCCAGCATATCTCCTCTGTCCCTGTTCCTGTCCTCCCCGCATGTTTAATATCTGTTCTCTTAGTGTCCGTATCTTCCCCTTATATTCAGCTGTCCCTCTCTCTATGCTAGTGTAACCTGATCTATCTCTCCTCCCCAGTGGGTCCAACAGATCTCCATCTCCACCCCTCCCCCAATCGCAGGTCCACCATATTCTCCTTCTTTTCCCCCCAAAACCAGGACCAGCATACCATCTTTGAAGTTCCAATCCCCCTCCACCCAATCCAGCATAGCTGCCTTTCACTCTTCCCCCCCCCCCCCCACCCAGATCAGCACATCTCCAGCTCCCTCTCCCACGATACCTGGTTTCTCACTCACTGCCCACCCGGGTCCTCCAAACTTGTGTGCATCAACAGCAGCAATCAAGGCACTCTGCCTCCCGGTGGGTTTGGGCCCATTCCTGTTCCTCTCCAATGTACCCCCCTTGCAGAAAGAGAAAATTGCATCAAAGGTGGCAGGATATTGAAGAACAACAGGAACAGGCACAAGCCCAGCTGGAGGCAGAGTGCCTTACTAGCTGCTGCTGATGCACAGGACGAATTACAGAATAAAACATCTAAAAAAGAAATTCTCTACATAACGGATATTTAACATGCAAAATCTAAAAAATATATCTGTCCTAGATACTAAAACTAAATCCCAGATATCACCCTTCATAACAACCTCATTACATAGTCAAATACTTTGTAAAAAGCCACATTTTCAAATGATGACAATCACAATTGTTATACCTCTCAAATCTCCTGGAAGAGAGTTCCATTATTTATCACCTTTACCCAATAATGTTTGTTTTGTACCTACCATTTCTCGATGGTTTAATTAGTTTCAAGTCATGGATAGATTATAAATTTCTGGGGGGGGGGGGGGGGGGGTATATATTGCCACAAAATCTTTTAGACAGCCGGGACTTGAACCACAAATAATTTTTAAAATAAAAATTAAAACTTTAAATTCAATTCTGGCCAGCAATGACAACCAGTGAAACTGAATCAGACAAGGTGTCTCGTGGAGGGGCATAATCGAAAGGGACACCCAAGTTTTGCTAAGGATGTCCTCGCAAAACTTCCCAATGGAGGGGGTATTATCGAAACAAGATGGACGTCCATCTTTCGTTTCGATAATACGGTCGGGGACGCCCAAATCCTGAAATTTAGGTCATCCTTAGACTTGGTCGTTTCTGATTTTCGGCGATAATGGAAATCAAGGACGCCCATCTCAGAAACAACCAAATGCAAGCCCTTTGGTCATGGGAGGAGCCAGCATTCTTAGTGCACTGGTCCGCCTGACATGCCAGGACACCAACCGGGCACCCTAGGGGGCACTGAAGTGGACTTCAGAAATTTCTCCCAGGTACATAGCTCCCTTACCTTGTGTGCTGAGCCCCGCAACCCCCCCCCCCAAAAAAAACCCACAACTGTACACACTACCATAGCCCTTACGGGTGAAGGGAGGCACTTAGATGTGGGTACAGTGGGTTTTGGAGGGCTCACATTTACCACCACAAGTGTAACAGGTAGAGGGGGATGGGCCTGCGTCCGCCTGCCTGAAGTGCACTGCACCAGGGACCTGCATACTGCTGTGATGGACCTGAGTATGACATTTGAGGCTGGCAAAAAATATTTTTAAAGATTTGTTTTGAGAGTGGGAGGGGATTAGGGACCACTGGGGGAGTAAGAGGAGGTCATCCCCGATTCTCTCCGGTGGTCATCTGGTCAGTTCGGGCACCTTTTTGTGCCTTGGTCGTAAAAAAAAAAAACAGGACCAGGTAAAGTCGTCCAAGTGCTCGTCAGGGATGTCCTTTTTTTTACAACATAGGTTGATAAACAGCCAAACACAATCCTAAAGGGTTGTGTAGAGTGAACAAACAACAATAAAAAGACAGGGAATACCCTCAGAAACCAAGGTGTTTACCAAGGTCTGACCAACAGAACATTGATATCTATATAAGATTTTTATGTCCGTGATCTGATCTCTTCCATAGGGTCAACTTTCCCACTGTCTTTTAATCAAAATTGCCCATATTAGAGCTACAATTTCAAATTATTACTGAGTAAACAAATTTCTCACAAGCCATAACAAAGCATAGATTAACTTAGCTTGTAACGTAATTGGCTTGGTAACCCCACGTTTCAACTGTTCATTTTTTTTTCAACGGGGCCCAAAACGTTTCACCCACTTCAGGGCTTCATCAAGAACCACCAGTTTGATTCTAATAGAGGTTAAGATTTCCAGCTGATTAGACTTCACTTGGAAACCGGCAACAATTCACACCCCTGTGAACTTTGGTCATTCCTGCGATGGAAAGCAGTTGGGGACGCCCAAAATCAGCTTTTGATTATACCGATTTGGGCGACCCTGTGAGAAGGACGCCCATCTTCCGATGTGGGTCGAAAGATGGGCATCCTTCTCTTTCGAAAAAGAGCCTGATGATCATACTTCCTTCCCCCCCAAATCAACTTGGCCATTGCATTCTGAACTGCCTGCAACCTATTTGGTTGCTTTCGATGTGACATTAAGCGGCGTTGACATTAACAGGAGTAGATATTTACAGTGCACTAAAAGCAGAGAAGACAGGCCCAGAAGTTTATTTTCATATTTCAGTTTTTATTCAATGGAGTTGATACACTATACACAGTACACGAACGGGCATTAACTTTCTAATCAAATACACTGATCTGCAGCAAAATAAAAATATGATTTTACACTGTGTGACATTCACTGGTCTGTTAATTATGAAGTCCTAAATACAAGTCACAGCATTGAAAACATCTTCCTGTACATCGGTCAAACTACCAATAAAAGCACATACCACTTTGAAAGCATAGACTGAGCAAGTGTAACACTTGTCATTTCTTTAAAGGTTGTTTCATCATTTCATCTTCAACATATTCTGCACCCTCCAGAGCACAGTTGTCATTGCTTTTACAGCAGCTTGCTGTGATTTCTTCCAGGACTGTTTTTCAGTTGAAATCAGTTCATCATCAACTGTTACAAATTGTTCAAAGGTCACTGAACAGTCCAAAATTGCAGACAACTTCTCATCGCTCAGCACGGATAAAGGCTGATCAATGTTGACTGTGTCACCAGCATTTTCATGTGCATGTGATGAATCAAACTGTCCTTTGCAAAAACAGTTGATGATCATCACCTGGATAACTGAATTCCATGAAGCGTGCATGAAGTAAATGGCAATTTTGACATCAATGTCTGCCGATTGCTTCTGTTTCATTGTATGCAGAATGTACTGTACAATTCGCTTTCTGTATTGTTGCTTGAATGCAGGTTGAATCACACTAGTTGTATTTGGTGGCAGAAAGACTAGCTTTGTTGCAGTCAGGTTACTGAGGTCGGTGTGCGCTGGGCAACTGTCCACAAATAACAGGAACTTCCTCTTCCTTTGTTTCATCTTTTTGTCAAATGAAACCACCTAATCTTCAAACAGTTCTCCCATCATCCATGCATGTTTCTTTGCCGTGTAGGTCACTAAAAGGCTTTTAACATTCTTGAAACAGTGCAGATTTTGTGATTTATGATTACAAACTGTGGTCACTTGTCAGTGCCGGGCATGTTGCAGCAAATTGCAGCTGTGAGGCTGTCTTTAGCTCTTTTTCCACCAAGGCACTTCTCTTTTTTGAGGCACAGCATTTGGTCTGGTAACAGTTTGTAAAAGATGCCAGTTTCATCCATGTTCAACACATCATTGGGTGTGTAGCTCTCCATTATTTTTGCCGAACGGGAACGCGAACCACTCACTGCTTCCTGCTCAAAACTAGTACACTCGCTAGCAGTGACCTTGAACATGATGTTATGGTGCTTTTTTAAGCGTTCAAGGAATACATTGGAATATTTTCATGCAGGTAACTCTATCTCTTTAACCAATCATTCAGAAATCTCTGTAAGCATCAGCCCACTTATCGGAAGTTGTGCAGCATGGGTCTGTTTAAACCACTTTAACATGCCTCTTCAACGTACGAGTACAGGCTAGTCCACATGCGCTAAATGCTTGCAACTGCTAATGATGAATGGAAATCCTTTATTATTTCATCCCACTTGCTAGCAAGTTTTGACACAGTGGAAATGCCAATATCAAACTTTTCAGCGATGTCTTTGCACTTACAGTTGTTATCTAGCATATCTATAATCTCCATTTTTGAACTTAAGTCCAAATTGACATGCTTATGTTTAGCTACCATTTTAACATGCATGTGTAGACCAACACGTCACTGCTCATTAGAGTCTGCGTGAAACTGCTGCTGAACTAGAATCTGTCATAAAGTGATAAAGAAGAGCACTGTGATTGGCTGTTTAGAAGCATGGAGTCTTACTTTGTGACATTAAGCAGTAGATTTTGAATCACCAAGCAGTGAAAACTGTTGACATTAACCAATATGTGACATTAAGGGGAATGTCAATAGGCAGAGTAAGTCCTTGTTAATTACAATGGATGCTGACCAGGGATAAAAAAAAAAAAAAGCTCAATATTATGCGGGATGTGATATTAACTGTAGTGAAATTAAACAGGTTTGATGTACCTGATTCATTAAGTATACAGGTTGCTTACAATTCCCCATCCACAAGGTATTTGTCTTATCCTATGGCGTAGCCACATGACCCCAATCCTCCGCTGGTTTCTCCTTCATTCCCTGACTCTCCGGACCACCTGCCTCGCAAAATCCTCCTGTGCATCACATGACCCCCGTAAGAAGCTACATTTTCTCCGACCCAGAAGCACTCTTCTGCCCTCACTTATTTTTGGAGCTCTTGCTATCTGTTTGTTACTCTGTTGAAATGCTTACTGTGCTGCTTGAATGCATGTTTTACTCTGCTGTCCTTGTATTGCAGAATCCTCCGCTGGTTTCTCCTTCACTCCCAGTCTCTCCGGAGGCGTGCACTGCTATATTTCCTACACCAATCTCAACTCATACTGCTCCTGCTTTTTACGCTTTAGAATGTTGCCTGCGCAGTCTTTATTACTGGTGAGTACTCTCCTTCTCACTTGGTTCATCCGTTCTCTAGCTAATCCATTCACCATTCTGTTCAAAGATCCTGGTTTTCTGGGGAATAGACCTTACTTTCCTCCTAAATGAACTCTAATTCCTCTATGTAAAATACAGACACAACATGCCACCTCACATGAACTTTCAGCAGGCCGCCTTAACTGTCGATCGATATGCTCAGTATTTTCTTATTCATGAACTGATAGAGGTTCACAATTTTTCTCTGCTATGTCTTACAGAGACTTGGCTAAAAACAGGAGAAGATTCTCTTCTCTATTCCTGTCTTCCTCCCTGGCTATGATGTTCTTTCCTGTTTGCACTCTTCAAAATCGGGTGGAGGTCTTGATATATTTTTTAAGTTGGATTTACAACTTACTGAAATAGCCCCTCCCTCTCCATTTTCCGATCCCAAGCTTTTGATTGCTAAAATAAACACATATGAGCCTCTCTATATCTTGCTATTTTAATACCTTCCTTCCCTTTCTGTTAATACTTGGGACTCTTTCACGCAAATGCTTGCAGAAGAAACTGTTCGCTATCCGCATCAGTATTTTAACATACATGTCGACAACCCAGATAATAGGGCTAGATGCTTTCTTGAGGTTTTATCGGATTTATCTCTGTATCAGTGGGTAGACTTCCCAACTCATAGTGCTGGCCACATACTTGACCATATTCTCACTCCATGTGATTCTTCTCGTCCTTTCTCTCTTCATTCCGCCCCTCTCTCCTGGTCAGACCATTCGTCTATTTTAAACTTACAGTATCTGTTCAGAAAACATCCTATTGCCCTCCAGCAGGATACTGGTCTAGGCCCCTTCACAAGATAGACATCGACTCCCTCTCCTCCTCTGTTTTTTCTTTCCCACCAGACCTGTCTACTCAACTGCTTAATGAACAAATTACCACATGGCATAACACACTGGAGGCAGGCCTTGACAGTATAGCCCCTAGAATCTCATCCCCGCTCTCACTTAAAAATCAAACCCTGGTACACTCCCTCCCTTTACTTATTAAAATGTCACCTACGTAGCACAGAACGGCTATGGAAAAAATCAAGATCACCAGAATCTCGATCTAAATGCTGGGAGCTTCACAGACTATTCAATATTCGGCTAAAAAATATTAGAAGAAAGTATGTTACCGAGAGGCTACTAAAATCGCCCAATCGTAACAAGGAACTGTACGCCCTATATCGCAAAGCTTTAAACCCTTCCACCACATATGCAAATAATCAATCGCCTCCTGCAGAATCCCTTGCAAATTTCTTCATTGACAAAATTAATATCCTAAACTGCCCTTTACCAGTTACGGACTCGTCCCTTCAACCCACTACTTCACTCTCAGGTACTGCAACATGTCTTTTTTTCAGCTACAAACAATGTTTTCTCCGACTAGTTTTGTTGCCAATGAAATCTACCCACTGTTCTCTGGACCCTGTTCCTCCTAGTTGTTTCAAGAATCCTTGACTAAATTTGCCCCCCTCCCTACTACCTATAATTAATCTAAGCCTTTCTTCTGACAATTTCCTGATTTCTGGAAATTAGCCTCTGTTATTGACCCATTGATCCCCTCTAACCGTCCTGTCTCTAACCTTCCTTTTTCATCAAATGATTTGGAGAAAATTGTTTTCCACCAGTTGACCGAATTCAGTGACAAACTTTTAGCTCTTCACCCCTGACAATCTGGTTTCCGATGACATTTCAGGACTGAGAGTGTCATAACAGCACTTCTTAGTGATGTCCACTTCTATCCTGACCAATATAAGACAGTACTTGCTGTCTCTCTTGACCTTTCTGCAGTGTTCAGTTTAGTTGACCGCACTCTACTTCTTTCCCATTTTGCAAATATGCGTATACAGTGGTGGAAATAAGTATTTGATCCCTTGCTGATTTTGTAAGTTTGCCCACTGACAAAGACATGAGCAGCCCATAACTGAAGGGTAGGTTATTGGTAACAGTGAGAGATAGCACATCACAAATTAAATCCGGAAAATCACATTGTGGAAAGTATATGAATTTATTTGCATTCTGCAGAGGGAAATAAGTATTTAATCCCTCTGGCAAACAAGACCTAATACTTGGTGGCAAAACCCTTGTTGGCAAGCACAGCGGTCAGACGTCTTCTGTAGTTGATGATGAGGTTTGCACACATGTCAGGAGGAATTTTGGTCCACTCCTCTTTGCAGATCATCTCTAAATCATTAAGAGTTCTGGGCTGTCGCTTGGCAACTCGCAGCTTCAGCTCCCTCCATAAGTTTTCAATGGGATTAAGGTCTGGTGACTGGCTAGGCCACTCCATGACCCTAATGTGCTTCTTCCTGAGCCACTCCTTTGTTGCCTTGGCTGTATGTTTTGGGTCATTGTCATGCTGGAAGACCCAGCCACGACCCATTTTTAAGGCCCTGGCGGAGGGAAGGAGGTTGTCACTCAGAATTGTACGGTACATGGCCCCATCCATTCTCCCATTGATGCGGTGAAGTAGTCCTGTGCCCTTAGCAGAGAAACACCCCCAAACATAACATTTCCACCTCCATGCTTGACAGTGGGGACGGTGTTCTTTGGGTCATAGGCAGCATTTCTCTTCCTCCAAACACGGCGAGTTGAGTTCATGCCAAAGAGCTCAATTTTTGTCTCATCTGACCACAGCACCTTCTCCCAATCACTCTCGGCATCATCCAGGTGTTCACTGGCAAACTTCAGACGGGCCGTCACATGTGCCTTCCGGAGCAGGGGGACCTTGCGGGCACTGCAGGATTGCAATCCGTTATGTCGTAATGTGTTACCAATGGTTTTCGTGGTGACAGTGGTCCCAGCTGCCTTGAGATCATTGACAAGTTCCCCCCTTGTAGTTGTAGGCTGATTTCTAACCTTCCTCATGATCAAGGATACCCCACGAGGTGAGATTTTGCGTGGAGCCCCAGATCTTTGTCGATTGACAGTCATTTTGTACTTCTTCCGTTTTCTTACTATGGCACCAACAGTTGTCTCCTTCTCGCCCAGCGTCTTACTGATGGTTTTGTAGCCCATTCCAGCCTTGTGCAGGTGTATGATCTTGTCCCTGACATCCTTAGACAGCTCCTTGCTCTTGGCCATTTTGTAGAGGTTAGAGTCTGACTGATTCACTGAGTCTGTGGACAGGTGTCTTTCATACAGGTGACCATTGCCGACAGCTGTCAGTCATGCAGGTAACGAGTTGATTTGGAACATCTACCTGGTCTGTAGGGGCCAGATCTCTTACTGGTTGGTGGGGGATCAAATACTTATTTCCCTCTGCAGAATGCAAATAAATTCATATACTTTCCACAATGTGATTTCCGGATTTAATTTGTGATGTGCTATCTCTCACTGTTACCAATAACCTACCCTTCAATTATGGGCTGCTCATGTCTTTGTCAGTGGGCAAACTTACAAAATCAGCAAGGGATCAAATACTTATTTCCACCACTGTACCTGGTCTAGTACTATCATGGTTTTCTTCATTTCTGTCAAACAGTTCCTTTAAAGTTTCCACTAGATCCTCCACCTCTAGTGTTAAACCCATTCATTACAGGGTTCCCCAGGGATCCATTCTCTCTCCTCTTTTATTTAACTTATTCCTTAGGCTCATGTCTACCCTCATTCAAACTCTTGGCATCTTGGCATACTACTAAGCTGATGACATTCTTTTGGTCTCTCCTGTTTCACCTTCACCCTGCCCATCTATTGCTCCACTGCAAGCATGTCTTGACGAAGAGGCCAACTGGTTACTAAAACACCGACTTGTACTAAATAAAGAAAAAAAGCAGTTGCTTGCTGGCTTACTGGTACTTGTTCTCCTCCTATTTCACATTTTGGTTCAGCAGTTACCCCAGTATCCAACTTTTGCTATTTCGGAATTACCTGAGACTTGGCACTTTTATTCCACAGATCTCACAGCTGTCTAAAAGTTCATTTTTTCTATTTTGTCACCATCTTTTTGACCCTCGCCATTTTCATGCCCTTATTCTTTTGTTGCTCACCAGTCGACTCGATTATTGTAATATCATATATGCAGGCCTACCTCAATTTGTGATGAAAGGACTAAAATCCCTCCAGAATGCTGCAATCAAATTACTTTGCCACACCAGACACACTGATCATGTAATTCCACTACTTAAAAGTTATCACTGGTTACTGGTTGATAAATGTATAATGTACAAGATAGCGCTCCTCACTTTCAAAGCCCTAAGAGATGGCCTCCAAGATTATCCCTCACGTCTGACCATCCCCTATGCCTCACCCAGGCTTCTCCACTCCATCAACGACCATCGACTTGTTCTTTCCAGCCCAAAAAAATGCAAATTATGAATCCACAAGAAACACTGAATTATT
Organism: Microcaecilia unicolor; assembly: GCF_901765095.1. Lineage (NCBI taxonomy): Eukaryota > Metazoa > Chordata > Amphibia > Gymnophiona > Siphonopidae > Microcaecilia > Microcaecilia unicolor. The sequence continues at coordinate 597,306,217 of NC_044031.1, forward strand.
TTTTTTCCTTTCCCCTTTCATCTGGAACTTTCTTCCCATTCATCTGGTCAGCAAATTCTCATTGAACTCTTTTAAGGCTAATTAAAAATTTTCTCTCTTTAAAAAGGCCTTTGGGGACATGGGATGATGGTCATACCAGCATGGGTTTTTTTTTTTGGGGGGGGGGGGGGGGGGGTTCTTAACATCTCTCTGACCTTACCTTTTAAGTATGAATGGTTTTTCTATTACTAGTTTGGCGTTATTTTTTTCTTTTTCCAAACTGTATATTTTGTTATAATTTGATGTAAACCGCTCTGCTCTGCCTTGGCGGTTACAGCATAACAAGTTTTAATAAACATAAACAAACAAAACAGGAAAAGCAACTAACCTGGCAGGTTACCAGTAAGAACAAGGGGATAAAAATAACCTGAAGAGAGTTATTATTGTCAGAAAGACAAAATCACCTGTGTTTAATGCAGCCCAATATTCTGCAATTCATCTGAAAATATCCTCATTATACTCAGACAAGTCTCACAGAATCTGGACCATTGAAGAGTGATACTAATACGGTTGTTTATGGAGCATAGTTTCAGTGAGTCTCTCCCTCCTCTTGGGGTTTTGGTCTTTGATGTGGCTTCTTATTGCTTTTCTGTTGTCATGAACTCCATTTTACAGCCTCCATGAGTGCCACCCAGTCTTAAACTGCTAACTCTAAACTAGTTCTCATTGAGGCACTTGTTGCTAGACAATGGTGATTGGCTGAAGGCTCTTCTGATTAAAAGGGGGCTACCCATCTCACATCAGAGATGGTAGCCTGTATATGTAAATGCTCTTCAGATCTTATTTGGTTCATGAACCAATGGCCCAGAGAGTCAGGGAGAACTCTGTCAAATAGTGTAAGCTGTTCATTAGTTTTCCAACTGTAACATGCCGGGAGACCTTCTACTCAACATCTTAAATTAAACAGTTGTTTGTACTATGTCTAAACACGTGAAAGGCAATTCTATAAGCTTGAGCTTAAATTTAGACACCAACTAGGGAATTCTATAAATGACACCTAAAGTTAGGCGCTAATTAGATGCCCAGCTTTCAATGTGGAAATGCATTCTAATGGCAGATCGTCACACAAATACACTTACACATCTAGCTACAGGATAGCATCTAAATGTTTTGGTAACTGCCTGCAAGGGGTGTGGTCACAGGAGACACATGGACAGGTCAGGGGCATTCCAGAAAATTGCACAGTATTATAGAATACAGTGGATGCGCACCCAACGTGTACATCAGGATTTACACTGATTTCAGCTGGTGTAAGTCCTCATGTTCAAAGTTGAGGATGGAATTTCGTGGCCAATGTTGGGTATGGAATTTGGCGCTCTTTAAAGAACGCTGGGTGCCAATATTTTCCAGTGCCCAAATTTGTGTGCCGTTAACTGAATCCAGTCCCAATAGTGCACCGTTAACTGAATCCAGTCCCAATAATGCACCTACTTTATAAAATAGCAGCGTTTATACATGTTACTGGTGCCAATAATCGGCAATTACATCTGTTAAGTGCTAGACACTATGCTATAAACAGTGCACCTAAATCGTTTAGTGTGCAACTTTTACAGGTGTACATGTGGGCATTTAATAGGTGTATTATCAAGCGCACACAACTTATAAAATACTATCTGTTGTGTGAATTGTATAATGCACTTAGGTACGCCTAATTATGCCAGACACTGACTTGTCGTAAGTGCACTTAACTATTGGTGTGCTGATCCGGCTCTGTGCTCCTATTCTATAACAGCTTAGGTGCGACTTAATAGGCTAGCATGCCCCTTTGTGGCATCTAAAATGAAGTGCCAATTTATACAACTGCACCATAACTCTCTTTACTACTGTAAGATAGCTATGCAGAAGAGAAAGTAGGACACAGAAAACAGAATACCTGTGTAGTTTTGCCTCTAAAGTAGCTCTAAGCAAAACTTAATTACAAATGATCTATTCTAATTATCAGTTACTCCCCTACCCAGACTAATCTAATCTGCTAATTTATTAACACTTTTATATGATATAAGTGCTGCTGCAACACCCAATAGCTGTTCTGGATTATTCTAAGAATCCTAGATATTCCATAAGTAGCAGCTTCTTGTGAATAGAAATTTAAGACTTCTGGCTCTATCAAGAAAAAAAAAAAGAAGTCGGGATTAACAAATGCAAATGTTGCTAAATTAGTTTATATTTGTCAGACTTTCTGACTTCTGGACAATTAGCAAGAAAGGTACAGTATGGTAAATTGCCCTTCTCCTACCCATAAACTCAGTGGTAAAACCATTATGTAATGAAAAACAATGTGACTCAAATAACTGAGCAATGCTTCATGGTAAAATTATGTATAATCATACCTGATAATTTTCTTTCCATTAATCATAGCTGATCAATCCATAGACTGGTGGGTTGTGTCCATCTACCAGCAGGTGGAGATAGAGAGCAAACTTTTGCCTCCCTATATGTGGTCATGTGCTGCCGGAAACTCCTCAGTATGTCGATATCAAAGCTCCATCCGCAGGACTCAGCACTTAGAGAATTACACCCACGAAGGGACACTCTGCCCAGCTCACCACCGCCGAAACGGGGGAGGGGAAATAACCCAGCTCATCCCCACACAAGTGGGGGAGGGGAATCCGTCCAGCTCATCCCCGCTGAGCGGGGGAGGGACACCACACCCGCCGATGCGGGGGGATCTGGCTTATCCTGCAACCGCAACCGCGGGAGGAGCTGACTGACCCTAACACCGCCGAAGCGGGAAGGGTACAAAGCTGCCCTACAGCCGCACGAAGCGGGAGGGAGTGCCGGCAGAATTTATGTCTCAATCCAGCCCCGTAAAACGGGGGGGAGAGGAATGCAGCAGCTCACTGTAACACAAACTCGTCTCAACTCTTGAAGAATCCAAGTGAAAAAACTTGAACACGAAGTCTTTCTGAAGTAACTGAAGACTAAACTTGCACCTGAAATGCAATCAGAATAAAAACAGTACAGATATCTGGGAGGGGCTATGGATTGATCAGCTATGATTAATGGAAAGAAAATTATCAGGTATGATTATACATAATTTTACCTTCCATATCATCAAGCTGATCAATCCATAGACTGGTGGGATGTACCGAAGCAGTACTCACCCAGGGCGGGACATTGAAATCCCTGACCTCAACACTGAAGCTCCAAACCGGGCCTCCGCCCGTGCAGCCACCGTCAAACGGTAATGCTTGGAGAAAGTATGAGCCGAAGCCCAAGTTGCCGCCTTGCATATCTCTTCCAAGGAGACGGATCCGACCTCTGCCATCGAGGCCGCCTGAGCTCTCGCGGAGTGAGCCTTCAGCTGGCTAGGCGGCACCTTCCCTGCGGCCACATAAGCCGCTGCAATGGCTTCCTTGACCCATCTTGCCACTGTAGGCTTAGCAGCCTGCAGACCCTTACGAGGACCTGCAAACAGGACAAACAGATGATCCGATTTCCGGAAATCATTGGTCACTTCCAAGTATCTGATGATGACTCGCCTCACATCCAGATATTTAAGAGCAGAGTACTCCTCTGGGTAGTCCTCCCTACGAAAGGAAGGGAGACAGAGCTGCTGATTCACATGGAAGCGAGAAACAATCTTGGGCAGGAAGGAAGGCACTGTGCGAATAGTCACTCCTGCCTCAGTGAACTGCAGAAAAGGCTCTCGACATGAGAGCGCCTGGAGCTCGGAAACTCTTCTGGCTGAAGTGATAGCCACCAAAAAGACTGCTTTCAACGTCAGGTCTTTCAGAGATGCCCTTGACAAGGGTTCAAAAGGCGGCTTCTGCAATGCTCTTAGCACCAGGTTGAGATTCCACGCAGGCACCACTGAGTGCAGAGGAGGGCGCAGGTGATTAACTCCCTTGAGAAAGCGCACCACATCTGGCTGCGAAGCCAGGGAAGCACCCTTCAGGCGGCCCCTGAAGCAAGCCAGAGCCGCTACCTGGACTTTAAGGGAACTGAGCGACAGGCCTTTCTCCAGACCTTCTTGCAGGAACGCCAACACTGAAGAAATTGGAGCAGTGAAGGGAGAAAGTGAGCCTGCTTCACACCACGCTGCAAAGATACGCCAAACCCTGGCGTAAGCAGTAGAAGTAGAGCGCTTCCTCGCTCTTAGCATAGTGGCGATGACCTTGTCTGAGAAGCCCTTCTTCCTCAGATGCTGCCGCTCAATAGCCAGGCCGTAAGACCAAAGGGAGAGGGATCCTCCATCACCACGGGACCCTGATGTAACAGGCCCTGCTCCACTGACAGCCGCAGAGGAATGTCGACTGAGAGCCTGATCAAGTCCGCATACCAGGGACGTCTGGGCCAATCCGGACCCACCAGGATTACCCTGCCGGGATGCTTTGCCACCCGGTCTAGCACCCTGCCCAACATGGGCCAGGGCGGGAACACATAGAGGAGCTCTTGTGTCGGCCACTGTTGGAGAAGAGCATCTACTCCCAGGGATCGAGGGTCCCGTCCTCTGCTGAAAAAGCGCGGCACTTGGCCGATGACGCCATCAGATCTAGGCTCGGCTGGCCCCAGCGCTTCGTGATGTCCAAGAACGCCTGAGCAGATAGCAGCCGCTCTCCGGGCTCCAAATTATGGCGACTGAGAAAGTCCGCCTTGACCTTCAAGACTCCGGCAATGGGGGCCGCTGAAAGCTGCTCCAGGTTCGCTTCCGCCCACTGGCATAGATTCATAGCCTCCCTGGCTAGAGGGGCGCTCTTGGTACCTCCCTGGCGGTTGATATAGGCCACAGCCGTGGCATTGCCCGACAGGACCCGTACAGGCTTCAACACCAGTACCGGGATGAACTCCAATAACACCAACCGAATGGCTCTGAGTTCCAGGAGGTTGATAGACCACTTGCCTCTGCAGGAGACCAGAGCCCCTGCGCTGTCCTTCCCAAGCAGTGGGCTCCCCAGCCCATCAAAGAGGCGTCTGTCGTGACGACAATCCACTCCGGGGTCACCAGAGGCATTCCTGCAGACAACTTGTCTGTCTGCGTCCACCAGCTCAGCGCCTTGCGCACTGCTGGGTCCAAGGGAAGGCGCACAGCATAATCCTCCGACACCGGAGTCCAGTGCAGCAGCAGAGATAGCTGTAGTGGTCTCATATGAGCCCTGGCCCAGGGCACTACTTCCATCGTGGCCGTCATAGAGCCCAACAGCTGCACGTAGTCCCAAGCCCGAATAGGAGAGGCTACTAGGAACTAGTCCACCTGAGCCTGAAGCTTGACAATCCGATTGTCTGGCAGGAACACTCTGCCCACTTGGGTGTCGAATCGAACTCCCAGATACTCCAGGGACTGAGTCGGGCGCAGCTGGCTCTTCTTCCAGTTGATGATCCATCCCAGGGAGCCCAAAAGAGCAACTACCCGGTCCATAGCTTTGCCGCACTCTTCATAAGAGGGGGCTCGGATCAACCAGTCGTCCAGATAAGGATGGACTTGTACTCCTTCCTTTAGCAGGAAGGCCGCTATGACCCCCATTACTTTGGAAAAGGTCCGCGGAGCAGTAGCCAACCCAAAAGGGAGGGCTCTGAACTGGAAGTGTCGTCTCAGGACTGTAAAACGCAGAAAGCGTTGGAGAGGAGGCCAGATGGGAATATGCAGGTACGCTTCCTTGATGTCCAAGGAAGCCAAGACCTCTCCTGCCTTCACTGCCGCTATAACAGAGCGGAGAGTCTCCATGCGAAAGTGCCGTACTTTCAAGGCCCGATTGACCCCTTTGAGGTCGAGGATAGGCCGGACAGAACCTCCTTTCTTTGGGACCACAAAGTAAATGGAGTAACGTCCCTTGCCAATCTGATTTTTTGGCACCGGAACGACCGCACCCAGGCGGATCAGGCTGTCCAAGGTCTGCTGCACTGCCAGCTTGACCGGAGACTTGCAGGGAGAGAGTACAAACCCGTCTCTTAAGGGTCGGCAGAACTGTAGCTTGTAGCCGTCTCTGATGACTTCCAGCACCCAAGCGTGTGAAGTTACTGTGGTCCGCTCACCCAGAAACGAGGACAGCCGTCCTCCAATCTGCACTGGGGCGTGGACCAAGGCCCCGTCACTGGGTACGAGACCCTGGGGGAGGACCGGAGGGAGCACCTCCGGGACGGCAGTCTCTGCGAAAAGAATGCTGCTTGGGGGAGAAATTCCTCTTGAAGGAAGAAGGGGCAGAGGAGCCCGACTTGCCCGGGCGGTACCGACGGGCTTCCTGCAACCGTCCTCTGGAGGTACCGGGACGAGTACTAGCCCGAGCCCTGACCTCTGGTAATCTCTTGCCCTTAGACGTGCCGAGATCGGTCACGATTTTGTCCAGCTCGACCCCAAAGAGCAGCTTGCCTTTAAAAGGCAATCTAGCCAGGCAGGATTTAGAGGCGTGGTCAGCAGACCAATGTTTCAGCCATAGCCACCGCCGCGCAGAGACTGTCTGAGCCATGCCTTTAGCTGAGGCCCTCAAGACATCATACAGCAAGTCTGCCAAATAGGCTAAGCCCGATTTCAGGGCCGGCCAATCAGCCCTCAAGGAATGATCCGAGGGGGAAGCCCGCTGCACCATAGTCAGGCACGCCCTGGCCACATAGGAGCCGCAAACTGAGGCCTGCAAACTTAAAGCAGCTGCCTCAAAGGACGACCTTAAGGCCGCCTCCAATCTTCTGTCTTGGGCGTCCTTTAGGGCCGTGCCACCTTCCACCGGCAAAGCCGTTTTCTTAGTCACCGCAGTGATTAAAGAATCCACGGTAGGCCACAGATAGGCCTCACGTTCACTCACAGCCAAAGGATAGAGGCGGGACATAGCCCTAGCCACTTTAAGGCTCGCTTCCGGGACATCCCATGGAGCCGAAATTAAGGTGTGTATGGCATCATGCACGTGGAAGGTTCTAGGCGGGCGCTTCGTCCCCAGCATAATGGCAGAGCCAACAGGGGCTGAGGGAGAGACGTCCTCCGGAGAGGAAATCTTCAAAGTGTCCATGGCCTGTAACAACAGGTTGGGCAAATCCCCTGGGCTAAAAAGCCGCGCTGCAGAGGGGTCATCCGCTCCATCCGAGCGGGGATCCATCTCCTCCAAGGAATCCGCAAAGGACCGTTGGGAGACCTCAGACACGCTGCCCTCATCTACATCGGAGGAGACAAAGTCCTCCAAGGCCTGAGAATCAACCCGAGGACGTTTACCTCTGGGAACCTCAACCTCTTTACCAGACGAGGGAGCAGGGGCAGCGTTGTGCATGAGGAAAGCCTGATGCAGCAGCAAAACAAACTCGGGGGAGAAACCCCCCAGACTGTGCACTTCCGCAGCCTGGGCAACAGCCCTAGACGCACTCTCAACCGGCGCTCGCAATAGCGGGGGAGAAACATGCTGCGCATCCAAAATGGCGTCCGGCGCGACACTCCGCGAAGGAGCCACGCGGGAAGAGCGGCGCTCAACTTTAGCCGCTTTGTGCCCTCGCCCAAATTAAGGGCGTTCATGGCATTAATGTCTCCAACCTCAAGGGCGGCCCCGAAGAAGCCGTCCGAGCCGCGTGGCCGGCCAACATGGCGGAGGCGAGGAGCGGGGGATGGGCGTTTATGGCGGGAAAAACCGCCACGCCGGAGGAAGGACCGGGACATTCATCGGTCACGAAACTGTCACCCAACAAGGGCGAATCAGGCTGTAAGACCCCCGCATCCCCTCTAGAAGCGCTCCAGCGAACCGGGGAGCGACCCTTTGCGCCCTCGCCCTCCGACGCCATATGCCACGAGGAGAAGAATCGGGGAACCCCCTGCCCGCTATAAAAAGGTAAAAATTACCTGCTTGCCGCTCCGAGCTGTAACGAACTGGTGTCCCAGTGAGTAGCTGCAATGAACGTTTAAATAAACGTCGAAATAAACGCCTTTAAGGACGTTTAAAATTTTTTTTTTTTTTTTTTTAACGGAGCCAGCGGGAGGGGGGAGAAAAGGAGGGACCTGGCACCACCAGGTTTGCACTTGCTCAAAAGAGCCCTCAACCCCAGGCCTCAACAAAACCTAAGGATTAGGCTTGGAGGCCTAGCCAGAGCTGCTGCTGTGTGTGACCACCACCTGCTGAGATAGAGAACATACTGAGGAGTTTCCGGCAGCACATGACCACATATAGGGAGGCAAAAGTTTGCTCTCTATCTCCACCTGCTGGTAGATGGACACAACCCACCAGTCTATGGATTGATCAGCTTGATGATATGGAATCTAGTTTTAAAATGAAATAGAAAAATAGTGAGAGTATACATGGAGCTGCTGCAATTCAAAACTCATTCTGCTTTTTGCTCAATACAGCATACAAGGTGACTAGCAAGCAACACAAACAAATTTAACATGAAGACAAGAAAGACATCAAGGGGGCAATTCTCTGCAGGTTGCTGGAAAGATGCTCATTAAGCACAAATTCTATAATCAGCAATTATGTGTGTAATTGCCATCATAGAATACTAAAGTAAGTCTGCAGTTACGTGCCTAACTTTCGGCAACAGCATTTATGCTAGCTCAATGGCTGGTGTAATTCTGTCAGTTAGCCGTGTAACTGATAGTATTCTACAAACTGTGTGCATAAGTGCTAGGTACATCCCCTGACCCACCTAATGCCCCTCCCAGATCCACACCCCCTTGCAGTTGTGTGCTATGGATTTTGCATGCTCAATTTGTAGAATACCAACTAAGAACTATGATTGGTTGTTAATGCCAGTTAGCTAATTTAACAATTCAGTTTGATTCATAATTGGCCCTATTCTATAACTTGTGTGCATGTTTATAGAATTAGGGGGCAAAGAAAGTTAATAATATATTTTGCTTAAAAACATTTCCCTACTTAAAATACATTTCAAAAAATATGCAACATGTACCTCATCTCTAAAACAAAACAAAAAAAAATGCCACTTCTCCTCTACTGTCTATGAGAAGTTCAACGAAACACTTGTCTAAAAAAATTACAACGGCCTGATATTCAAATTGACAAACTTTTAGAAACTACTGCTAAACAATAAGGGGCTGATGCACAAAGGTTGCCGTTAAATATGGCAGCTGTGGGTGAACTTACCAATTCGTAAAAAGCAATCAATGCACAAAGAGAATCACCTGCAAATGAGATGCATGGAAAGCGCCAAGCACATACGCAGAACAGTCTCTCGGTATGACTCTATGATCTGTGCATGCCCAGGAATCGCTGCTGCACACTCTGCCATTGTTTTCAGATCCTGCCTGTGCCTGCCATCCAGGGTTCATTTTCTGCCTGTGCCTACAGGATCCCAAAGTTGTGTTTTCAGCTTTATTCAGCAACAGATAATTCTTCTATGTGGGCTGCCCCAAACTCTTTCACCCCTCCTACATAATGTTGCATCTGGTAGCAGTTACACAACAGTAGAGCATCGCTTTTGATCCAAGGCATCATCTTAACAAATATCCGAAGCTTAACTAAACAGAAAGCCTTCTATTAGTATTTCTAGTGCTACATGTAGGGCTTTTTTTCCACAGTCTCTTCAGCAAGGGGAAGAGAAAGAAAAACCTGGGAAATGGGTAGGTAGATAGATTGAGTCACACAAGCACAGCTCCAGACCTGCTGGAAAAATAAGCACGTTAAAGGTAGGCACTCCTTTCTATGCAATTGCATGGAATGCTCATTTTAATACTGATGAACTTCTTGTAATACATTTGCATAGTGTTATCGGTAGATGCTACCGTGAATGCTAAAAGGGATGCAGAACCCCTTTGCGCATTAGACACTAAATAACATTAGCTTCAGACCAGCTACAACCATCTTAAGCAAATGTTGCAAGCATGGTAAAGCTTTGTGCATCAGGTCGTAAATTTGTTATCAATGATTTCTCAACTGAACCTCTCCAGATAGTACCAGTGAAAATTTCTCTATCCAGCACTACTCGGATAGAGCTGGAGTAGAGTCAGGGTGAAGCAAGTGCAGAATGACTACTTATATGAACAGCGTGACATTCAGCCGCTATCCATACAGCTAAGTGGTTTATTTAGGCTTGGGTCATTCCATGCCAAGTGGTCTATAATTAAAAAAAGTTCCCACCATCATGTTCTCCAATTTTGTTCAATTTTTGTGTTGTGCGAGTCAGGTGTTAAATGAAGTTTCCCAAAATTTGAGGTCTCTAACTGCAATAGTTGCAGATCTAGACCCCCTTTTCTGAAAGGTTGTCAGTCCATGAGCGCGCGACATTTACCAAAATGCCATTTTTGGGGTCTAATAAAATCCAAACACATTTATAAGAATGGCTAAAAAATTCAAATCCTGTACAGTTTTTGATGCTAATTCCGATGAAATACATTTTAACATTATGGATGCAAAATCCAGTCAAACAAGTTGACTCAAAGTGTGCATCAAAATTGGTCGTGACTCATCGGAACATATTTGGACCAATATTCAGACCGCAACAACTTCCATACAAACAAAGATACGGACTTGAAATTTTGAACAAGCATTATGCTTGTGCTGGACATAATACTGCCAGATTTGCAACTAACCAGCATCTATAACCGCCCTGCAGGATCTCTTTCAAATTTGGCACTGTCAGCGCAAATGGTAAAATGTACCAAAGTTCAAAGCCAATTATTAAAAAAGAGTCTGCCTAAATCAGTTTGTGAACAGTATCATCTGAAAGAGAAAATTGTGCTCTACAACATTGATATGTTTTTGTTTTGCAATGCCACCATTAAGAAGCCATTTACTCAGGTCAAAGTATGTTATATTTAGTACGCTTGATGTGCTAATTTTTCTTCATTTCTAGGAAACTGAGTCTTAATAGTTGCTTAAAAGTATTGATATAATTATTTATTCATTCGTATTTTATTTGTTGATTGTCCAATCGTTTATTGTACGCTTGGAAACGTTTGTGAAACGTCAGTTGAATAGAAAGATGCTTTCATAAGCTTTATGCATCCTCATGGTCCCGCTACTTCATTTTATTGGCCGGTAAGACGCGATACTTGCTGAATCCCAGAACAACTTATCATTGCTGTTATTCTAGCTCCATCAGTGACATCATCTGGTCGGCAATATAGTTTCCCTGAAACCGTTCTCTTGCAGATCAATGATGCTTTCAGAATGATGAAGTAACTGAGGAAAGGCAGGCTTGGGAACCTGCAGTAAATAAACACACAATCAGGCTTGGGATCCTGCAGTAAAGATACCCACCCGTGGCTGTTACTGCATGGCTATCGGGCATGGCCCCTATGGCGATGGGGATGCTGTTTTTTTGTTACATTTGTACCCCGCGCTTTCCCACTCATGGCAGGCTCAATGCGGCTTACATATTGTATACAGGTACTTATTTGTACCTGGGGCAATGGAGGGTTAAGTGACTTGCCCAGAGTCACAAGGAGCTGCCTGTGCCTGAAGTGGGAATCAAACTCAGTTCCTCAGTTCCCCAGGACCAAAGTCCACCACCCTAACCAATATGCCACTCCTCCACTCAATGTGATAACCTGTGATGGCTCAGCCATCATGGACCAACGCAATACATTGCACACACAAAATATAACATACTTTGACCTGAGTAAATGGCTACTTAATGGTGGCATTGCAAAACTAGAGCACAATTTTCTCTTCCAGATGATACTGTTCACAAGCTGATTCAGGCAGACTCTTTTTTAATAATTGGCTTTGAACTTTGGTACATTTTACCATTTGCGCTGACAGTGCCAACTTTGAAGAGATTCTGCAGGGCGGTTATAGATGCTGGTTAGTTGCAAATCTGGCAGTATTATGTCCAGCACATGCATAATGCTTGTTCAAAATTTCAAGTCCGTATCTTTGTTTGTATGGAAGTTGTTGCGGTCTGAATATTGGTCCAAATATGTTCCGATGAGTCGCGACCAGTTTTGATGCACACTTTGAGTCAACTTGTTTGACTGGATTTTGCATTCATAGTATTAAAATGTATTTCATCGGAATTAGCATCAAAAACTGTACAGGATTTGAATTTTTTAGCGCCATTCTTATAAATGTGTTTGGATTTTATTAGACCCCAAAAATGGCATTTTGGTAAATGTCGCGCGTTCATGGACTGACAACCTTTCAGAAAAGGGGGTCTAGATCTGCAACTATTGCAGTTAGAGACCTCAAATTTTGGGAAACTTCGTTTAACACCTGACTCGCGCAACATTTAAAATTTGAACAAAATTGGAGACATGATGGTGGGAAGGTTTAGACCACTTGGCATGGAATGACCAGCTTGGAAAAAAGCAGTACTAAAGTAAACTGCTTGTGGCTGAATACTGCTGCTACATGTACAGCCGTTGTCTATGACTGAATTCTATGTATATTCAGCATCAGCATCTAGTTTTTAAAATGCTATGGCAAGTGTTTTAAAAAAATGTGATCACCGCTGCTGCAGAAAAGGATTTTGAAGGGATCTGGGTTTAGTTCACAACTTTTTGGTAGTAGATAAAGGCAATTTACTTTCAGGTACAGTAGGTACTCCCCTGTACTCAGAGGGATTATAATCTAAGTTTGTACCTGAGGTAATGGAGGATTAAGTCACTTGTGCAAGATCACAAGGAGCAATAGTGGGATTTGAATCCCAGCTTCCTTGATTCTCAGCCTGCTGCTTTAATCATTAAGCAGCTACTCCACTCCCAGAAACACAAATAACTCTCCTCAGGTTTCAGTTCCTAAGGAAGCTTATTTCAGTTTCAGGTACAATACCAGTAAAAGAACTTGCCCATGTATTTACCAATTTGAATTTATGTGGCCCTGGAATGACCAATTTCCATATGTTTATGTTTATTTATGTATTTATAACCCGCCTTTCTCCATGGTGGGTAACAACCTAACATAAACAATCTAAAATACAAATTACTCACAGTCACACTAGAACTAGCTGAGCACATACAGCAGCACACATAACAAAAGATATTATAGGTCAGTAGGGTGATCCAAGAGAATGTGGTAAAGGAGGTTAGCTTAGCGGGGTTTAAAAAAAGAGTGAGTGTTTGAGAGTCAGAGTGAAAGTGTGAGTCCAATCCATGCTCCTCTGTTACCTGGCCCCTCCATTCATCCCTATCCAGCAATTTCGCTGTCTCCCTGAGGCCTGCCCTGCAATCCATATGCATCCATGGCCATCTGTTCCCTCCATTCATCCCTATTCAGCAATTCCCCTCTCCCTGAGTCTTGCCCTTCCAATCCATGCCCATCCAAGCTCATCTGTCACCTGGCCCCTCCATTTTTCCGTATCCAGCATTTCCCCTCTCTGCCTGAGGCCTGTCCTGCAATCCATATCCATCCATGGCCATCTGTCCCCTCCATTCATCCCTATCCAGCAATTCCCCTCTCCCTGAGTCCTGCCCTTCCAATCCATGCTCCTCTGTCACCTGGCCCCTCCATTCATCCCTATCCAGCAATTCCCCTCTCTGCCTGAGGCCTGCCCTGCAATCCATATGCATCCATGGCCATCTGTGCCCTCCATTCATCCCTATCCAGCAATTCCCCTCTCCCTGAGTCCTGCCCTTCCAATACATGCCCATCCATGCTCATCTGTCACCTGGCCCCTCCATTTTTCCGTATCCAGCATTTCCCCTCTCTGCCTGAGGCCTGTCCTGCAATCCATATCCATCCATGGCCATCTGTCCCCTCCATTCATCCCTATTCAGCAATTCCCGTCTCCCTGAGTCTTGCCCTTCGAATCCATGCCCATCCATGCTCATCTGTCACCTGGCCCCTCTATTTCTCCCTATCCAGCATTTCCCCTCTCTGCCTGAGGCCTGTCCTGCAATCCATATCCATCCATGGCCATCTGTCCCCTCCATTCATCCCTATCCAGCAATTCCCGTCTCCCTGAGTCTTGCCCTTCGAATCCATGCCCATCCATGCTCATCTGTCACCTGGCCCCTCCATTTTTCCCTATCCAGCAATTGCCCTCTCTCCCTGAGGCCTGCCCTGCAATCCATTTCCATCCATGCCCATCTGTCCCCTGTATTCATCCCTATCCAGCAATTTCCCTCTGTCCCTGAGTCCTGCCCTCCCAATCCATGCCCATCCATGCTCCTCTGTCCCCTGCCCCCTCCATTCATCCCTTTCCAGCAATTGCCCTCTCTTCCTTAGCCCTGCCATCCCAATCCATGCCCTCTGTCCCCTGCTGCCTCCATTCATCCTTTTGCAGCAAGTCCCCTGTCTCCCTTTCATGACCCCCCCTTGCATCCATGCTTCTCTCTCTCCCATGTCCCAGCCTGGGCCGCCCTCTTCTCCCCCCCCTCCCCCCTTCGCATCCATGCTGTCGTTTCTCCCCTGCCCTCCCGCTCCCATTGTTGTTGTTTAGTGGCCACCCTCTTCTCTCCCCCCAACATGGTTGGTTTTTTTTTTTTTCTTGTTTTTAAATTTACCTCCGTGGCAGCGAAGCGTCAGGGAAGGAGGCGGTGCTCCCGACGTCTAGGTTTTCCTTCGCTGTGTTCCGCCTTCTTTTGACGTCATCCTTGACGTCAGAAGAAGGCGGAACACAGCGAAGGGAAGGCTAGACGTCGAGAGCGCCGCCTCCTTCCCTGACGCTTCGCTGCCGAGCGTTGCGATTGGTTGAGTGTCATTGCTCCGCCCTCGACGTCATCACGTTTGACGCGTGGGCGGGGCAGACACAATGCGATCTCACCCCCTTCACTTTAGAATGTTGGCTAACAGAGGCTTCATTAGAACGTTGGAGGTGCGTTTTATATAGAGAGATCATGTACAGTTTTTTTTAGTTATCAACACGTTTTCTTTTTTTTTTTTTATTTATAATTTTAATGAATTTTACAAGAAACACTTGTACAGAAAAGGAATATTACCATTCAAGAAAATATTTTATAAACAAAATCTATTAAATGATAATTACTGCTAAAGTTCACAATATAGGCAAAGCACTATTCAAAAATTGGTTAACATAGGAAAAAATGAATAGAACATATTCCTGCTTATCCTATCACGGAGCAGATACTAATGGAGGAAGCACCAGAGAGTTTACAGCTGGTTCTTGCCTGGAGTCCAGGAATTTTGCTAATTGATCACTCTCAAAAAAACATATTTAATTGATTGAAGTTTAACAAAACACTTGTAAGGAAAATTAAGCCAGAAAATTCCCCCCTGTGACAATACATGATCACGAAGTTTCAAAAAAGACTGACGTCTTTTCTGTCTAGCAATATCAGGAAATACTTCTATGTTTAAAGAAAGTTTTCAAGATTCAATTGCGATCCGGATGTAGAACGAAGTCTATAATTAATGTAGCAGGTTGTACTCCACATAGTTCATCTTCAAATCAACACGTTTTCTTTTATTTCCCTTTAATAAGGAGGCCCCTGGTTTAAAACTTGGGTAACATGACAGTGGCAGACCCTTTCCCAAATCAGAAAAGAAGATGATTGGGAAGTATTGAATGGGTTAGGGGGGTATGGGTGGGTTAGAGGTAGGATGAAAGGGTTAGGAAGTAACTGAGGACAGTGGAAGAGTGAAGGAAAAGGTAAAAGGGTTTTGATTGGTATGGGGGGAAGATTTGGAGATGGAGGAGGTTAGTTAGAATTGGTGAAATGAGACAAAGAGGAAGGGAGGAGGTTGCTAAGGAGGAATAGGAGACTTTGCTGGGCAGGAAGGCATGGGTGGAGGAAGGGAGGCTGCTAGTGGGGATTTTCTGTGAGGCGCAGTGTGTGTTTTTTTGCCAGGGGGATGGAGTTGTGTGGAGGAATAAAATTACGTGGTCAGTGCAGGTGGATTTTTTGGTGGTGGATAGTGATTCCAGGTTTGTGCGGGTCAAAATGCTAGCAGTGTTTTGGTGGAGGAAGCGGGTAAATTGTTGGTGCCCTTTGGTGCCATGAGATTTGCAGTCACAGTATTAGCTGCATCTCTGGGACTACCCCAACTTGTCATTTCGTCCTTTAGATTGTAAGCTCTTTTGAGAAGGGACTGCCCATTTTTTGTTAAATTGTACAGCGCTGCGTAACCCTAGTAGCGCTATAGAAATGTCAAGTAGTAGTAGTATAGTTAGAAGTTGTAGCGGTTTGAGAAAACTGGCTGTGAAAGGCTATGTGTGACGGCCTTGAGTGGGGCAACATTTTGGAGAGCAACCAGGAAGTCAGACACTATAGGTACATGGCAGCTGTATATATTTATTAGTAATCACGAGAAGGAAATTGTGCATTGATTTTGACTATGGGTACATCACCTCCTAAAGGGGATGCTGTGGAGATAAAGGGCAGGAAGAACGGTCAGAAGATGAAAGGTTGCAGGGGGAGGGACAGTTTTGAGTATAGCTGCGGTTCTTAGCTCTATTGGGGCACAGAACGCACAAGGTTCAGAAGGGCAACAGAAAAGACTGAGAAAGAGTGAGAGGTGAGGGGCATGCCAGAAGTGCTTTGAAGGAGTGGGTTAGTGCAGTCGTGCCCTCGGTCCTTTGAGAGAGGTGGGACTAGCTAGAGAAGTTCTGGCTGGTGATCTCAGTCTTTGAAGAGCTGATGGGCAGGTGGAGGAGTCTCCAGAAGAGGGTGAGTCTCAAAGGGACTGGGATACCCTGGTTGCTGGGGTGGGAGGTTTGGGTGCAGCAGAGATCCCAAGATGAGTAGGGGGAAGGGGAGAGGGCATTGGGTAGTGAGACTAGGGATTAGGGGTGACAGCGCTCCTTAGGGCAGCGCTTGGATGATTGTTTTGCAGTGCTAAAAGAATGTAGTTAAGCATCTTTGATAGTGAGAAGTCATTTCTTTCTCTATAGCATCAGCAAAATCCGTCCCTTCATTTCTGAGCACTCTACCAGAACCCTTATCCACACTCTTATCACCTCTCGCCTAGATTATTGCAACCTGCCTCTCACTGGCTTCCCACTTAGCCATCTCTCTCCTCTTTAATCAGTCCAAAACTCTGCCACACGACTCATTTTCCGCCAAAGACGCTATGCTCACATTAGCCCTCTTCGTTTCCGCATTCAATTCAAACTTCTCTTACTGACCTATTCACTCTGCTGCTCCCCAGTACCTCTCCACTCTTGCCTCTCCCTACGCCCCCCCCTCGGGTACTCCGCTCTGTAGATAAATCTCTCTTGTCTGTCCCCTTCTCCTCTACTGCTAATTCCAGACTCCGTTCCTTTTATCTCGCTGCACCTCACGCCTGGAATAGACTTCCCGAGCCTGTACGCCTTGCCCCGTCTTTGGTCGTTTTCAAGTCCAAGCTAAAAGTCCACCTCTTTGACACTGCTTTTCACTCCTAACCACTACTCACTTGCCCTGTACCCCACCTCTTTAATTCCCTTACCTCTTAGTTGTTCTGTTTACCTGTCTTATTTAGATTGTAAGCTCTTTGAGCAGAGACTGTCTTTTCGTGTATGATGTACAGCGCTGCGTATGCCTTGTAGCGCTATAGAAGTGATAAGCAGTAGTAGAAGTGCAAGCGTTGGGCTGCAATAGGAGACCCTGTGCAAGTATAGAAATCCTCAGACTCTTGGAACTCCTTGGGGTCCTCCATATCCTGGTCTTCTGAAGACCTTCACAAGACAGTGCAAGGTGCTGGTGCTACTTCAGCAGTTGGAGCTGGCGAACTGAGTAGTTCTTCTTGAATATCACATCAGGAGCATACCCTGTGTGAGATAAGCACCCTTATATTGTATGACTTCTCAGCAAACCTGACATTATATTCAGGTCTGTTGCGGTACTCGGACATCATACTGCAAGCTTATTTGGCATCATTTGGCATTCTTTTCTATATTTTATATATTTTTTGGTATGTAAACCACGCTTTCTTTTTCAGAAGGGTTGTACATCAAGTGTTTTAAACTATTAAATTATTATAAGTCCTATGGGGGCTGGGCACTTAACCATCTATCCCCCCTTCAATCTGTTCAGAACTCGGCTGCGCGTCTTATCTTCCGCCAAAACTGATATACTCATATCACCCCTCTCCTCAAATCACTTCACTGGCTTCCAATCAGGTACCACTTACAATTCAAGCTTCTCCTACTAACCTACAAATGCTCTCAATCTGCAGCCCCTCACTACCTCTATACCCTCATCTCCCCTTATGCCCCTACCCGTAACCTCCGATCACAGGGCAAATCCCTCCTCTCAGTACCCTTCTCCACCACCGCCAACTCCAGACTCCGCCCTTTCTGCCTCGCCTCACCCTATGCATGGAATAAACTCCCCGAGCCCATACGCCAAGCACCCTCCCTATCCATCTTCAAATCCTTACTCAAAGCCCACCTCTTCAATGTCGCTTTTGGAACCTAATCATTGTACCTCTTCCCAGGTAATCTAGACTGTTCCAATTTTTGATTGCCTGCACTCCTTGTCCTTTGTCCTTCTTGTCCTTTAGATTGTAAGCTCCTTTGAGCAGGGACTGTCCTTCTTTGTTTTTGTACAGCACTGCGTAACCCTAGTAGCACTCTAGAAATGTTAAATAGTAGTAGTAGTAGTAGCATAGCCCAATTATGATGAACAATTTTGTAAGGGCCTAGCCATGGATAAGTCTGATGCTTGGGGCTTTTAGGATATGGATGTATGACTGACGGAAATGACTCCACAGCTGTCTTGTTTTTTTTTGAGGAGGAACCCCCTCCGGGCCTACGTCATCCTTGGGGGTTGGGGGGCAGAATTGGTATATCCTCTGTGCCTAGGTTGGGAAAAGCTGTCTTCACGAGAGCATCAGGAGGTTTGGGGCAGCCTGGAGGAGTTGCGTGGCAGCGAGTTGGTCCAGGGATCAGGGTGTGTTTCCAATTTAATATTGGATAGACTCTCCTGCCGCTTCCTACATAATGTAGTCTGTGAAATAGAGCATATCCCCGTCTTCCGGTGTGTGGGGGGTCCCCTTCTGGGGGATTGTTTCCAAGCAGTCAAATTGGAGTGCCAGAACCATCAGGTGTGGAGCAAGGTGCCTTCTCCCCCATTAATTTGGAAGCAGTTTCACAATAGTTCAAATGTTTAAAGCTGTTACAGAGAACTGACAGTTTCTTCTTTAGTTAACACAGATACGAGATAACCTGCAGTGATGTGGGTAGCTACTTTCAAAACTTGTTGTTCTAGGCTCTGATTGGCACAGGAGCTCAAAATTCATCTAGAATGTACTGGCTTTTTCTCCAGTCTTAGCCAGGGAGAAAAGAGAGAAAGATATCTTTGTTGAGGCCCTGTGAACAGTTACATTTGCTAACCTGCGAGCAGTTATATGTCCTGATCTCCCCAGGTACTATTTAGATAGAAAACAAATGTTTAGTTTTATAATTTATCTTATTTCAGATACCTGTTATTTGTTTGCTGATTGCATCTTTTCAGTTAATTGTTCTAATTTTTCATGACAATAAACAATTTTAGTTTATTGCCTCTGCTTGTCTGGACTGATTAAGAATCCTGGTGGTTTGTGTGTTGGGTCTGTGAGTGCTTTCTAGGAACTGTGGGACCACTGGAAGTGTGGCCCTTGTAACCTAGAAATTACTGGGGATAATTTGAGAGTGGGAGACTCACCCAGAGGCAGTTGGGACCCAGTCAGTGGGAGGAAGGTTCTAGTGTAGAGCACAAGCGGCAGGTGCAAGTGGACCTGAGCTGTATTGGGGAGAGACCCTCTAAGTGGCCGTGGAGTAGGCCCAGGCAGGTGGCTAAGCGTTTCGTGACAATGCCCCTGTATAAGACTCTGGTGAGACCTCATTTGGAATATTGTGTATAATTCTGGAGACTGTACCTTCAAAAAGATGTAAATACAATGGAGTCAATCCAGAGGGTGGCTACTAAAATGTCACTGATATTTGTCATAAAGTGTATGAGGACAGACTTAAAGATCTCAATATGTATACGTTGGAAGTAAGGCGGGAGAGGGGAGATATGATAGAGCCATTTAAATACCTAAATGGCATAAATGCACAGGAGGCAAGTCTCTCAATTTTAAGGAAGCTCTGGAATGAGGAGGCATAGGATGAAGTTCAAAGGGGACAGACATAGAAGTAACCTGAGGAAATACTTCTTCACAGAAATGATGGTGAATTTGTTGAATGGTCTCCTGATGGAAGTGGTGGAGATGAAAACAGCATTTGAAGTCAAGAGAGCTTGGGACAAGTACTTAAGAATAGCCATACTGGGTCAGACCAATGGTCCATCTAGCCCAGTATCTTGCTTTCAACAGTGGCCAATCCAGGTCACAAATGCCTGGCAGAAACCCAATTAGTAGCAACATTCCATGCTACCAATCCTGGGGCAAGAAGTGGCTTCCCCATGTGCATCTCAATAACACATTATGAACCTTTTCTAATTCCACTATATGGTTTTTGAGATACAGTGACCAGATTTGAACCAATACTCAAGGTAAGGTCATACCAAGGAGCGATACAGAGGTATTATAATATTCTTGGTCTTATTTATCAATCCCTTTCTTAATAATTACTAGCATTCTGTTTACGTTTTTGGCTTCTGTCACACACTGGGCAGATTTCAGCACAGTGTCTACAATAACACCTTTTGGGAACTAGCATCAGGTAACTATGATTCAGATTATTCTTTCCAATGTGCATCACTTTGCATTTGGCCACATTAAATTTCATCTGCCATTTGGATGCCCAGTCTTCCAGTTTTCTAAGGTCCACCACCGCCAACTCTAGGCTCCGCCCTTTCTGCCTCGCCTCACCCCATGCTTGGAACAAACTCCCTCAGCACATACGCCAGGCCCCCTCCCTACCCATCTTCAAATCATTGCTCAAAGCCCACCTCTTCAATGTCGCTTTTGGCACCTAATCACAACACCTCTACTCAGGAAATCGAGACTACCCCAACTTGACATTTCATCCTTTAGATTGTAAGCTCTTCTGAGCAGGGACCGTCCTTAGTTATTAATTTGTACAGCGCTGCGTAACCCTAGTAGCGCTCTAGAAATGTTAAGTAGTAGTAGTAGTAATTTTTCACAATTTACATGTGTTTTGACAACTTTGAATAGTTTCATGTCACCTACAATTTAATCACCTCACTCGTCATTCTGATTTCCAGATCATTTATAAATATGTTAAATAGCACCGGTCCCAGTACAGATCCCTGCGGCACTCCACTATTTACCCTCCTCCATTGAGAAAAATGGCCATTTTATCCCTACCCTCTGTTTTCTGTCAAATAACCAATTCCTAATCTACAACAGAACATTACCTCTTATACCATGACTTTTTAATTTTCTCTCGAGTCTCTCATGAGGAACTTTGTCAAAATCTTACTGAAAAACTAGATACACTACATCAACCAGCTCAACATTATCTACATGTTTATTTATGACTTCAAAGAAATGAAGCAAATTGGTGAGCCAAGACTTCCCTTGGTTGAACCCATGCTGACTCCTTCCCACTAAACCATGTTTGTCTACGTGTTCTGTAATTTTATTCTTTGTAAAAGTTTCCACTATTTTGCCCGACACTGAAGTCAGGCTCACTGGTCTGTAATTTCCCGGATCACCCCGAAAGCCTTTTTACATTGGCCACCCTCCAATCTCCAGGTACTATGGACAATTTTAACGACAGGTTGCACAGGATCTCTAAGGGTGTATAATGAGAGTAGAGGGCCATATGTTTTTTATCTGCCTACATTTTTCTATGTTTTATATGTGTGTACTCATGTTCCTTTCTTGTTTAGTTGACTAATTATAAAATTACCATCCTTGGAGGTACTTCTATAAGATGGCACTTCGTTTTAGGTGGTAACAATGTGCATAAATATTGGCATTTTAGTGATTTATATATGTAAATGACTGCTGTTTCTAAATATCAAACAGTGTAGAAGTGCATGTATTGACTGCATGTCATGTACTTTGATGGTGGGTGTGCACATGGGCAGAGTTTGGGTGGAGCGTACATTACAAAATTCTATGATTTATGCACACGCTTATTAACATTCAGACACAAGTATTTACAGCAGCTGTAAGACTGGGTAAGACTGTGCAGTAAATCAGGGTGTGTTTTCAGCCAGTTACATTAGTATTTTACAAAGAAACATAGGCACCTACTTGTCCTTATTAGGCACCTTAATTTGCGTTCTTGGTAGGAGCCCTGCTATAAAATTACACTTCTTGTGTCTACTTATATTTTGATCTTAAGTATTTTAGTTCTACTACTTGAAAAACAGACACAGCACAGGAAAATATAATAATTTGTCTTGTTTTACAGTGGGGGAAATAAGTATTTGATCCCTTGCTGATTTTGTAAGTTTGCCCACTGACAAAGACATGAGCAGCCCATAATTGAAGGGTAGGTTATTGGTAACAGTGAGAGATAGCACATCACAAATTAAATCCGGAAAATCACATTGTGGAAAGTATATGAATTTATTTGCATTCTGCAGAGGGAAATAAGTATTTGATCCCTCTGGCAAACAAGACCTAATACTTGGTGGCAAAACCCTTGTTGGCAAGCACAGCGGTCAGACGTCTTCTGTAGTTGATGATGAGGTTTGCACACATGTCAGGAGGAATTTTGGTCCACTCCTCTTTGCAGATCATCTCTAAATCATTAAGAGTTCTGGGCTGTCGCTTGGCAACTCGCAGCTTCAGCTCCCTCCATAAGTTTTCAATGGGATTAAGGTCTGGTGACTGCTAGGCCACTCCATGACCCTAATGTGCTTCTTCCTGAGCCACTCCTTTGTTGCCTTGGCTGTATGTTTTGGGTCATTGTCGTGCTGGAAGACCCAGCCACGACCCATTTTTAAGGCCCTGGCGGAGGGAAGGAGGTTGTCACTCAGAATTGTACGGTACATGGCCCCATCCATTCTCCCATTGATGCGGTGAAGTAGTCCTGTGCCCTTAGCAGAGAAACACCCCCAAAACATAACATTTCCACCTCCATGCTTGACAGTGGGGACGGTGTTCTTTGGGTCATAGGCAGCATTTCTCTTCCTCCAAACACGGCGAGTTGAGTTCATGCCAAAGAGCTCAATTTTTGTCTCATCTGACCACAGCACCTTCTCCCAATCACTCTCGGCATCATCCAGGTGTTCACTGGCAAACTTCAGACGGGCCGTCACATGTGCCTTCCGGAGCAGGGGGACCTTGCGGGCACTGCAGGATTGCAATCCGTTATGTCGTAATGTGTTACCAATGGTTTTCGTGGTGACAGTGGTCCCAGCTGCCTTGAGATCATTGACAAGTTCCCCCCTTGTAGTTGTAGGCTGATTTCTAACCTTCCTCATGATCAAGGATACCCCACGAGGTGAGATTTTGCGTGGAGCCCCAGATCTTTGTCGATTGACAGTCATTTTGTACTTCTTCCATTTTCTTACTATGGCACCAACAGTTGTCTCCTTCTCGCCCAGCGTCTTACTGATGGTTTTGTAGCCCATTCCAGCCTTGTGCAGGTGTATGATCTTGTCCCTGACATCCTTAGACAGCTCCTTGCTCTTGGCCATTTTGTAGAGGTTAGAGTCTGACTGATTCACTGAGTCTGTGGACAGGTGGCTTTCATACAGGTGACCATTGCCGACAGCTGTCTGTCATGCAGGTAACGAGTTGATTTGGAGCATCTACCTGGTCTGTAGGGGCCAGATCTCTTACTGGTTGGTAGGGGATCAAATACTTATTTCCCTCTGCAGAATGCAAATAAATTCATATACTTTCCACAATGTGATTTTCCGGATTTAATTTGTGATGTGCTATCTCTCACTGTTACCAATAACCTACCCTTCAATTATGGGCTGCTCATGTCTTTGTCAGTGGGCAAACTTACAAAATCAGCAAGGGATCAAATACTTATTTCCCCCACTGTATATAAATATATGTCAAATAATATGCCAAATCAAATCACAAATCTATTTAGGGCATCATGAAAATATGTACTGTAACTCTTTCAGAGAAATGTGTATGTATATGAGAAAGATTTTCCTGAAAATTTTCAAATGTAGTACTACCAGAAAACTCACATCTTTGCTATGTTCTAAGCAGAAGAATCAAATCTCTTCAGACCTTCTTTTTGTGGGAGCCGTTCTATTCTCTTTAATTTTGTTGTCCTCCTCCTTACCTCTTCTGCTTCTCCTGTACCTTGTTTGAGATATGGTGACTGAACTGCATATAAAAACTCAAGGGTTGGTTGCAGTATGGATGAAATACGGATGATGAATTATTATATTTCCAGTTTATTATTTATTTAAAATTATTTGCATCTGGGAGAGTCACGTGATGTGCTAGAGGGAGCAGGACGCGAGGAGAGCTCTCTCTGAGGAATCTGGCCCCTTTGCAGCTTACACCTAACCCTGCACAAACAGAATAGCGGACCAAAAACACCAGTGGGTAGCCCAAAACGGTATGGACAAATTTGTGGATTCCACTTCTAAAGGAATGGCGAGTAGAACGAGCAAACGCGAGAAAGAAAAGACTCGGGTGGAAGACGCACTGGCGGAAACAAAATGGCCGCCGGGTGGAAGCGCGGGATTCAACAAAGAGCAACTCGCACAGCTGACAGCAGTAGTGGAAGCCGCCATAGAACCGAGGCTGGAGAAACTCTCGACGCAAATTGCAAGCTTTACTGCCTCGCAGGCAGAGCTTACCCGGAGAACCGGAGAACTTGAGCAACGCGTCTCAAATTTGGAAGACGCCACCGCGACAACCCCGGCGGCCGTAAATAAACTTAAAGAGTCGGTAGACTCACTCACTGCAAAAATAGATGAGCTTGAAAACAGGTCCAGACGGTCCAATCTACGGCTGATAGGCGTGCCGGAGTCGGTGGGAGACAGAACTCTTATTACGGAGCTGGAGGCCTGGCTAAAAAACGAGTTTGCCCTTTCTGACCATGCGGGGGCCCTGAGCCTTGAGAGAGCACACAGGCTGGGATGCGCTCGAGAAGACCGCCAGACACCGAGGCCAGTGATAATCAAAGTTCATAACTATGTACATAAAACAGAAATACTAAATGGATATCGTCTGAAACGGGAGGCCACAAAGCTTAAAGGTAACCAGGTACGAATATATCAGGACTACTCTGCTGCTTTGCAAGAGAGACGGAAAGTATTTACCCCGCTGTGTAGCAGATTACATACCTTGCAAATCTCCTTCATGTTAATATACCCAGCAGTGTTGAAAATTAAACAGAATGGAGTCTGGAGATCGTTTGATTCAGAACAAGCGGCTAAAGACTTTGTGGGTAGTATTGAAAGCAAAAGGGACAGTGACAACACCGGCTGAATGGAAGAATCGGCGCAGCATGGATAACTACTGGTTTGGGACAAGATCTGAAGTTCAGGTCCGTGAACATTTATGAGGAACAGTTTGCAGGGTAACAGTCTCTTGGATATGGGGGTCAGAGAACCTCAACATTAAGGTGACTTTCAAGTTGTTGTTGTTGTTGTTGTCTGGGAGGGAGAGGGGGAAAGGGGGGAGGGAGGGGGATCTGGGTGGGGGGAGAGAGGGAGGGGGTAAGCAAAAGGGGGGGAGGGGATTTATGCTAGAAGAGAGGGTGGATGGTGTGAATGGAGTAAGCGTGATTTATGAGAGGTTGCAATGGTCCCCAGTAAAGCCACAGTGCAGATCTCCCTGGGAGAGGGGCTGGGCTCCTGAGGAGTTTGACATTGGTATTCTGAAGGTACCCATGAAAAGGAAGAGATATTAATCGCAATAACCTAAAGATTGTATCTTGGAACGTCTCTGGTATTACATCACCAGTGAAAAGGTATAAGATCCTCACACAACTTAAGAGGCAGGGAGCACACATAGCATGTTTACAAGAAACAAAATTGACGAACGCAGAACATGCAAAACTCAAACAGCAATGGGTGGGTGATTGTTACTTCTCCTCATCAGGGAATAGGAAAAGTGGAGTGGTTGTCCTAGTTGGGAAGGGACTACCATGTCAAACAAAACTGATATATAAGGACACGGAGGGACGGATTGTTTTATTGTACATTAATTACCAGGGGCAAAAATTCTACCTGTGCGCAGTTTATGGTCCAAATAACTATAGCCCACATTTCTTTCAGTCTCTCATTGCGTTGGGAATGGAACATACTGATGCACCCTGGGTGTGGGCAGGTGATTTCAACCAAGTGCAAGACCCTACATTAGACAGACTCTCCACCCAGGCGATTCCAGGGGTGGGAAGGGGGAGGGAACTACCGATTCTTTGCGATCAATTACATTTGACAGACGCATGGAGATCCCTACACCCCACCACCAAGGACTATACTCACCAGTCCAAGGCCCACCAATCTTGGTCTAGGATAGATTACATCTTGATATCTACCTCGTGGTTCTTTAAAGTCCAAACGGCAGCAATAGGCCCAATGGCGGTATCGGATCATGCTATGATCTGGATTGATCTGGAGCTCTCGGGGGGGATCCCAGGGGGTGGGCGCTGGAAATTTCCCTCATACTTATACCAAGATTCCCAATTTAAAGAATATTTACTTAAGAAATGGCAATTCTATGTTGATACGAATTTCGACACTTGTGAATCACCAATAACATTCTGGGAGGCCTCTAAGGCAGTTATGAGGGGGCATGTGATAGCATATCTGAGTGCCAGGAAGAAACGCCTGGCCTCGAGCATCCTGAGGCTAGAAAGGGAATATGGATCAGCAAGGAGGAGATATTTATTACACCCAAACGAGTCCAATAGGGAGTTGATGTCTGCGGCCCAGGTAGCATTGAATTCCCTTATACATGATCAGGCGTTGAAGCAGCTAATGGTCAGACGCCTGAACTTTCAGCGCTTTGGCAATAAGTCGGGTAAACTTTTAGCGAGAATAGCAAGAGCAAACATGCCAAGACAATTTATACCAGCAGTCGTGAATAATAAGGGAAAGAGAGTAAATCAACCGCAGGAGATTGCACAAACATTCCATACTTATTTCACGGATATATACGCTGCACAGGAGCGCTTTCAGGGCCCAATAACACGAGATTATTTGGAGGACGCCAGAATGCCTAAGTTAACAGAGGAGGCACAACGGGCGTTGGCAGCTCAAATAAGAGCGCAGGAGGTTTGTAGAGTCCTAAAGTCGCTGCGTCTGGGTTCTGCACCGGGGGCGGATGGGCTCTCTAATGAATACTATCGGTTGTTGATGCAGCAAGTGACTGGGCCCCTGGTGGAATACTTTGAGGCGGTAGTGGACCGGGGGTTCTTCTCGCCTGGAGAGAATACTGCTTTAATAACACTAATCCTAAAGCCAGATAAACCACAGGACCAGGTTGAGGCATACCGACCCATATCGCTACTGAATGTAGACATTAAAGTACTGTCTCGGGTGCTGGCAGAGAGACTGATGTCATATATACCTAGCCTTATTGGAGAACACCAAGTAGGGTTTGTGAGAGGGAGACAGGCCACACAACACGTGCGCAGGGTGCTACTAGCAGGGGCATATGGGCAGAACATGGGAGACCCACTGTTATTGGTAAGCCTAGATGCCGCTAAGGCCTTTGATAAGGTAAATTGGGATTATCTGTTTGAGGTGTTAGATTACATCGGGTTGGGGGGCTGGTATCTAGAGGCGGTGAAAGCGTTGTATAAAGATACCCAGGCAGAGATATTGATAAATGGAACCAGATCCGCTTCCCTTCGGGTGGAGCGAGGAGTGCGACAGGATTGCCCGATGTCACCATTATTGTTTTTAATATATCTCGAACCCCTACTCCGTACTATTCTGTTAGACCCAGAGATACAGGGGGTAACCCTATATAGGGAAAATATTAAAATACTAGCCTTTGCAGACGACATGTTTCTTACGTTCACTCACCCAAGAACATCAGTAGAGAGATTGTTGGAAGTGATAGATGAGTTCAGTTTCTTCTCTGGGTTACAACTAAACCTGCAAAAATCATTAGCCTTACCAATATCAACGACGCTGTGCTCGGAGTGGGAGGGACATTTTCCATTTCAATGGGCTACAGAACGCTTAAAATATCTAGGGATTATTATCACGGCAGACATAGCCAATGTATACCGAGAAAACATAAGCCCGTTGAAGAGACGTACACAAGAGCATTTACAGGGGTGGCAGGGGTTGCCATTGTCCTTACAAGGTAGAATTGCACTGTACAACATGTTCATATTTCCCAAATGGACATATGTATTTCAAATGATCCCAGCAGTGTTGGGGTACAAAGAGGAGAGGTGGCTACACAAAGCACTGAGAAGGTTTTTGTGGCAGGGTAAGAGAGCGCGTATAGGGCTTAAGCAATTAATGAGAACACATAAGAAGGGGGGTTTGGGGTTGTTGGACCTAAAACTGTTCACGATAGCTGGTAGTGTTCGACATCTGTCGGACTGGTTCCGCACAAAAGAGTTCTATTCATGTACGGGGTGGAAACATCATTAATGGCTCCCTTAGATTTTGCATACTGGCTACACGCTCCGTCGGCTGAGTTGCCCACGGTGGGAGCCTATGGGCATATAATAAACCCCCTGCGGAAAGTGTGGCGCTGGATGTGTAAAGCCTTTACCTGGAATAGTGCGGTCTCACCCCTGCTCCCCTTGAGGGGTAATTTGGCCTTCCCCGAGGGAGGAACATCCAAGTTGTTTCAGAAATGGACCTCCCGGGGAATACAATATATATTCCAGGTAGTCACAGAACGGGGGACCCCTAAAACCTTTCAAAGTATGTGTGATGAGTTTGGGTTAGACCAGGGGGACTACTTTGCTTACCTACAAATTAGTCACTATTTAAAGACCCTGCCGGACCAAAGCCTGACTCAAGACATATGGGACACTATGAATGACTTTTTGGGTCTGGAGGCGCAGTTGAAAATACCTTTGAAATATTTTCACCGTACCCTACGGGACTTGCAGGAAGCAAATGATTGCACTAAAGTGTCAACTCTCTGGCAAACAGAACTTCAGTGGAAGATGGATCCGGGACAGTTGGCAATCTGTCTATCTACAGTACATAAAGTA
Source organism: Microcaecilia unicolor (assembly GCF_901765095.1). NCBI lineage: Eukaryota > Metazoa > Chordata > Amphibia > Gymnophiona > Siphonopidae > Microcaecilia > Microcaecilia unicolor. The sequence goes on from NC_044031.1 coordinate 597,335,023, forward strand.
ACGGAGAACGCAATCTGGAGAGAAATGCAATACAAATTTGTTATGCGAATGTATATATCGCCACACCGAGCCTATAGAGCAACTTTGAAACAGACTGACGATTGCCCAAAATGCGGGAGAGTGGGAGCCACCTTGGGACACATGTTTTGGGCTTGCCCCCTGGTGAAACAGTTCTGGACAGAGCTGGGACTTAAATCTCACGGATGTGGAAAATCCGGTGGCGCCCCTCTCCGGGTCAACTGTTCAACAAGTTCATTGTGCAAGGACAATCGCCTGAAGGTTTGAGGGCTTTTTTGAGGCGCACTGTCTTGATGGGAAAGCGAACAATTTTACAACTATGGCTGCAAAAAGAGGGGCCTAGTGTTTCGCAGTGGAGAGGAGCCATGATGCAGTGTTGTATGCTGGAAAAAAGAGGAGTTGGAGACCTCGCTTCAAGAAGGGGAGACAGTTTTTGCAAGACCTGGGCTCCATATTGGGATACCTTGACACCAGTTGCAAGAAGCAGACTTTTAAACTGTTAAAAACTGAGTCCACCAACCGAATAATAGAAAGTTCCTAAGAGTGGGAGGGGGGGAGGATTTGGGGGGGGGGGTGGGAGGGGGGGAAAAGAGGGAAAAACATTAGCAACAGACGAGAATGTTTTGGTTGTACAGATCGTGTTAATTACACTATGTTATTATTGTGATGGAATGTTTATTATTGTTGCAATAAACAAGATTTAAAAAAAAAAAAATTATTTGCATCTAACCCATCAACTACTTTGAGTAGATTACAGTTTAACAAAAGATGTTGGCAAAAATACAAACAGTACAATAGATAAACTATCAGCTTCAATTCCTTTCTGAATGACTAACATTGTTTGCCTTTTTGACATTTGCAGCAGTCTAAGCCAAAGATATTCAATGCATTGTTCATAATGACTCCAGATCCTTTTCTTGAATAACTACTCATAATAGGGTATCCAGCATTATAACTATAGTTTTAAAACACAATTTAAAATGCATTAGAGTAGGAGTTTGTTTTACTGATCTGCAAAAGAAAAATTATACTGGTGGGTAATTTGGGTGACATTTTGTGAGCTTTGAGTGGGTTGAATTTGCTGTGTGTTTAACTTGGTATGTAAGTTCATTGGGCTTGGATTACATGAAGATCTGCCAAGGAATTGATATGTACTGCTGAAGCTACAAGTCCCAACAACTTCCTTGTGCTTCATGCTGATGTCTATTGAGTTTTTCTTGTTCAATTTTATTTAAAAACAAATTTATAACCCACAAAACTGATTAAAACAATTCAATATGCCATACAACAAACATGAATACAATCCATTAGAAACATCAAAAATCAATAAAATATCAGTAACAGAGAAGTTTGTCTTCTCAAACACATTAGAAATGAGGAAACAAAAATAATTTACTCAGCAATGTCTCCTCAAACAGCAGAGCTTTTTTTAGCTGTTTTCTAAACTATAGAACATTACACTCAGTCCTAAAAGCCAATGATAAAGACTACCCGACACTCAACAATAGGGTGAGCTTGCATGTGAGCAGTCGCAACCACATCGAGCCTGCTGTACGACCTGTGGTAAAAGAACAGCAGCATTGCGAAAGAAGCCAGACGGCAGGCCGGTTGATTTAGTCTCCTACAGCCGCAGTTCAATGCTCCATAGGGACAGGAACTCCACGCTGCAAGACTGGGCCGTGACCTGGTTGTGAGGCACCGCTGTGCTACAGCTACTCAGGGTTTTCTTTTTTATAAGGCACTAATGTAACCAGTGCTATTCACATAGCATATCCAATTCTGCAGGCAAAGTATTAAAGCTCTGAAAAGTGAATGAAACATCCTTCTCCACCAGCGCAGCGCACATCGCAACCACATGAGGTGCCCCTCATCTACTGAAGAGTCATCTCACTCCAGCTCAGCACGCATCGTGACCACGTGAGGAGGACCTGATCCTACCCTCATCTACTGAAAAGCCATCTCTCTCCAGCCCAGCTCAGTGTACACTGCAGCGGCATCAGGAGGCCCAGATCCTACCCTCATCTACCGCATATCATGACCAAAGGGACATGCCCCACCCCTTTGTATGCACCTCTGTATGACCAACCTAACAGGGAGAAAGACCTCCAACACGAAGGAGTAGCCAACACTGAGAACACCATCAAGACTGACAGTAATGATTGCAAATACAAACCACAAAGGCACCTTGTCACCTCACAAATCACTATACCAGACACTTCTAATTTATCACTGCTCGTCCTTACAATAAACACCTCCACAATCGCATGTGGGGACAAACAGACAATCCCAATCCTCACACATCAGTCAGCCAAATGGGCACAGCATGTGACCTCAACAAGTTTGAGCACCAGAGCAAAGAAGGTAGTCAAAACTACCGCTATAAACCCAGGAAACAAAGTCAAAGGCAGCTGATTAAAATTACAGCAGATTCCGCAATTAATGACAATGCCTTACCTATTCCCATTGGATATATCAATGCATGATCAGTAATAAACAAAGCAGAGATAATTAAAAACTGGACTGAAGTAGAAAAGCTAGGCCTGGCCTTCATAACTGAAACATGAATCCATTCCAAAGATGACCCAATCCTCAATGAAATATGCCCACCAGGATACAAAATATCTAACTGGACTAGGGCACAAGAAAAAGGAGAAGGAATAGCAGCCCTATACAGATCCTTTTTCAAGACCGAAGATATCATGGAACTCATAACCCTGCAACTGGAAATACCCGCTATCAAAATAACAGACAACTCACTCCTGGGGCACCTATGTGTAGTTCTGTTATATAGGCCACCGGGGATGCTGGAAAGAATCCCAATTTGACTTCATAGACTTTATTTCAAATGTATGCACATTCTTCTCAAAACATTTTGATCATTGGTGACATAAACCTTCATCTTGACGACACAGAAGACGAAAACACCAAAGAATGCACAGAATTCCTAACAATGTAGGACTTCCACCCTCCCCCCCCCCCCCCCCAAAAAAAAAAAAAAACAACCCACATTAAAGGTCACTCTCTGGATCTCCTTACCTACAGGTTCACCACCAACCAAGACATTTATGTGGTAAACAACACCTGGGAAGAAATATCTTGGTCAGATCACTATAGACTCCACCTAACACTGAACTGGAGAAAAACGTCAAACCAAACCAAGAAAACACTGACCCAATATAAATCCCAAGGCAAGGTCAGCGCTTAAAAATTCTGGGACAGAATTCATGATGACACCAAGCATCTCCTAACAGTAGCCACTGAATTCCTCACAACATGGGATGAAAAATGTAAGTACATTATAGACAAAATCAACCCCCCCCCTTATGACAACCCCACCTTTGTTTTGCGAGGAACTGAAAAAGCTAAAATGCCAATGTAGGAAGTTATAACAGAAATGTCAAAGGAGCAGAGATGAGGAGTCCAAACAAGCCTGGAAAGAAGCCATCAAATACTACAAAGTGAGTATAAGACACGCCAAATGGAACTTCTATAGAGGTCAGGTGGGAATTGACTACAGGGATATAAAGAAATTATACAGGCTACTAAACAGACTGATAGACACAGACCACGTAACTTCAAGAAATGAGACACCCCACAACTGTGCTTGAAAAAAAAGATCATTGACCTAAGAAAGGGACTAGCACAAGACAGCAGAAATCTAGAACTTTACATCGAAGAACTGGATGAACAGCATGCAGGAATCGTAACGGACAGAATCTGGACATCTTTCACTCCCCCCACATTTGAAGTAGTTACCCGCTCTGTGAAGAAGCTATCCAAGGCCTACTGCATATCAGACATCTGCCCCAACTACCTAATGAAAGATGCCCTGGCACACTTTCAGGTGAATTTTCAAAAGAGAAGGGCACCCATCTTACAACACAAATCGGGAGATGAGCGTCCTTCTCTCAGGGTCGCCCAAATTGGCATAATCGAAAGCCGATTTTGGGCGTCCTCAACTGCTTTCCATCGCGGGGATGACCAAAGTTCACGGGGGCGTCGGCACAGTAGCAAAGGCCGGACTGGGGTGTGATTAAGAGATAGGCGTCCTCAGGCGAAAATGGAAAAAAGAAGGGCATCCCTGACGAGCATTTGGCCGACTTTACTTGGACCATTTTTTTTCACGACCAAGCCTCGAAAAGGTGCCCGAACTGACCAGACGATCACTGGAGGGAATTGGGGATGGCCTCCCTTTACTCCCCCAGTGGTCACCAACCCCCTCCCACCCCAAAAAAAAAAACAAAACATTTTTTGCCAGCCTCAAATGTCATACCCAGCTCCATCACAGCAGTATGCAGGTCCCTGGAGCAGTTTTTAGTGGGTGCAGTGCACTTCAGGCAGCACACTTGTGGTGGTAAATGTTGAGCCCTCCAACCCCATCCCCCCCCCAAAGCCCACTGTACCCACATGTAGGTGCCCCCCTTCACCAATAAATGCTATGGTAGTGGTGTACAGTTGTGGGGAGTGGGTTTTGGGGGGCGGGGCTCAGCACACAAGGGAAGGGAGCTATGGACTTGGAAGCAATTTAGGAAGTCCACTGCAGTGCCCTTTAGGGTGTCCTGGCATGTGAGGGGGACCAGTGCGCTACGAATGCTGGCTCCTCCCACGACCAAATGCCTTAGATTTGGTCGTTTTTGAGATGGGTGTCCTCGGTTTCCATTATCGGCGAAAACCGAGGTCGCCCATCTCTAAGGTTGGCGATCTCAACATTTAGGTCGACCTAAATGTTGAGATTTGGGCATCCCTGACCGTATTATTGAAATGAAAGATGGACGCCCATCTTGTTTCGATAATACGGGTTTCCCCGCCCCGTCGCAGCGCTGTCCTTAGAGATGGTCGCCCTTAGAGATGGTTATCCCTGTTTGATTATGCCCCTCCACATATCATTCATGTTAACCAACAGACTATTCCCAATAGAGAGAGGCCGAACTGTACAGACACCAATTCCAAAGTTCATGCAAAAGAGCACAAGGGAAGTCTCAACTACAGACCAGTGACCTCCATTCCCCTCAGGACCAAAGTAATTGAAAGCGTGGTCGCTAGATAACTAATGAATTACCTCAACAACTTCTCCATATTTCACAACTCCCATCGGGATTCAGACCACAGTTCAGCACTGAAACAGTACTTACAACCTTACTGCCAAATTCAAGAGTGAAATCAGCACAGGCAAGAAAATCTTACTTCTACAATTCAACATATCAAGCGCACTTGACATGGTTGACCATTAAATCATACTGAGACTGCTGGACAAGATAGGTATTGGAGGTGAGGTAATGCAATGGTTCAAAGGATTCCTAACATCCAGATCCTTTCAGGTCAAGTTGAACAACATGCTCTCCCCCCCTCCTTGGATACCAGTCTGTGGGGTATTGCAAGGTTCACCAATATTGCCCACATTGTTCAACATAATGATGATCCCACTGGCAAGGAGACTATCAAGACATGGCTCCAGCTCGTTCATTTACACTGATGGTGTGTAATATACATCCCATTCAATCAAAACATGACAGAAATTAACGACTTGATAACTCAAGAACTGAACATTTTGGAATCCTGGGATACGACATTCAAACTCAAACTCAACAGGGATAAGACTCAATCTACTGCAAGCTAGATGCGTTGATAAAGAAGGCTACAAGAATATGAAGAAAAACTTGCTGCAGAGGCAAAAACTTACAGTAACAGCTTTTTCACTACATCACGAGCAGAAAGCCTGTGTGGGAATCCATGGGACTGTTAGATCATTCAGGAGAAAAAGGGGCATGCAGGGAGGACAAGGCCATAGCACACTACATGCACCAGAAATGGTTTTCAAGGGTGATGTGGAGGAACTGAAAGAAATTTAGATGAAACTGTAAAATGCCAAATCAACACATTAAAGAATAGCAAATCACCTGGACTGCATCCAAGGGTACTGAAGGACTTCAAACATGAAATTGCTGATCTGTGGTTAGTAATCTGTAACCTGTCATTAAAATTGTCTGTAGTACCTGAAGAATGGAGGGTGGCCAATGCAATGCCAATTTTTAGAGTGTTCCGAGGTCATCTGAAAAATTACAGACCGGTAAGCCTCACTTTAGTGCCAGGCAAAATAGTGGAAACTATTAAAGAATAAAATTACAGAACACACATGGTTTAATGGGATAGAGTCAGCATTGATTCAGCCAAGTGAAGTCTTGTTCCATCTTTGCTTATACCCTACACTGTCAATTAAAATGTTCTATTATGTATTGTGTTGACAATCTAAGTAGTATACTTGCCATACTTTCTATTATTTGAATATTTTTACTGTGGTAATTGTTTATTGCTCATGTGTGATTTATTCTTACTGTACACCACCTTGAGTAAAATTTCCTTCAAAAAGGAGGTAAATAAATCCTAATATACAAATGCATACAAGCAAGGAAATTTTTGCCTCACTAATTTGCTTCATTTCTTTGAAGGCGTAAATAAGCATGTGGATAATGTTGAGTTGGTTGATGTAGTATATCTAGTTTTTTCATATAGATTTTGACAAAGTTACTCATGGGAGACTCCTGAGAAAATTAAAGAGTTGTGGGATAGGGGACAGTGTTCTGTTGTGGATTAGGAATTGGTTATTGGACAGAAAACAGAGGGAAGGGTTAAATGGCCATTTTTCTCAATGGAGAAGGGTGACCACTGGAGTGATGCAGGGATCTGTACTGGGACTAGTGTTATTTAACATATTTACAAATGATCTGGAAATTGGAACAAGCGAGGTGATTAAAATTTGCAGATGACACAAAATTATTCAAAGTTGTAAAAACACATGCGGACTGTGAAAAATTACAGGAAGACATTAGGAAATTAGACTGAGCATTCAAATGGAAGAAGAAATTTAATATGGACAAATGCAAAGTGATACACATTGGGAAGAAGAATCCAAATCATAGTTACCTCATTCTAGGGTCCATCTTGGGAGTCAGCACCCAAGAAAAAATTTTTGGTGTCATTGTAGACAATATGCTGAAATCTTTTGTCCAGTGTGCAACAGCAGCCAAAAAAAGCAAACCGATGCTGGAAAGTACTGCATTCAATTCTGGTCACCGTATCTCAAAACAGATATAGCAGAATTAGAAAAGGTTCAAAGAACAGCAACCAAAATGATAAAGGGGATGGAACTCGTCTCATATGAGGAAAGGTTAAAGAGGTTAAGGCTCTTCAGCTTGGAAAAGAGACTGCTGAGGGGAGATGTGATTGAAGTCTACAAAATCCTGAGTGGTGTAGAACCAGTAGACCTGAATTAATTTTTTACTCTTTCAAAGAGTACAAAGACTAGGGGACATTCAAAGAAGTTACATTCAATGGAAAAATGTTAAAAACAAATAGGATAAAATATTTCTTCATTCAAAGAATAGTTAAGCTGTGGAACACGTTGCTGGAGAATGTGGTTACAGTGGTTAGCGAATTTTAGTTTTAAAAAATATTTGGACAAGTTCCTAGAGGAAAAGTCCATAGTCTGCTATTGAGAAAATATGGAGAAGTCACTGCTTAGAATTTTGGTACTATTTGAGTTTCTGCCAGGTACTTGTGACCTGGATTGGCCACTGTTGGAAACAGGATACCGGGCTAGATGGTCTGACCCAATATGGCTATATGTTCTTATGAAATTTAGTATGCAAAGCATGGAAATGTATGAGCATGATTAAAGAATTAGGGAGCAAATGTATAATGCTGCATTAGGTTTCTGTACAGAGCTCTAAATTCCAAGTAATCAACCACAGAGTTTTTATACATCACTTTTCAAGCTATCCACTCTACTCTCAGTATTAACAAAACAAACAATATGACAAACGTACATTTATAACTAAAAACCACAAAATAGCATCTGTAATTTCATCTACATAATTCTTCTCATTGATATTTTACTAGTGTTTTCAGCGAATGAGACACAGCTAGTACGTATATTTGTGGGTTTTCAGTTATCTGATACAAGCCAACGTAACAAGGGCAAAAGTAGGGCCATGATTAAAGTACAATTTTACCCTGTAATTGTCTGGGATAAAAACAATCTGTTTTGACAGCCAATAACTATAAACTGAAATTTGCTATCATTTCATACAGGACCTGATTATTCATTGTAGAACTGCCATCAAGCCTGGAGGCCTACAGCAGCTGAGCCCCACTGCAGTACCTGTCAATCCTGTCAAAACTGGCACTGCAGTGTTTTGTTTCACATCACAAGATATCCATTAGAAAATAAAAAACATCTTTTACTTATTGGGTTGATGTTGAGAGAATGGGCAATGAACAATCTATATTTAAAATAGTTTAGATTTATTTTTGCTAGCTACCTGTTTTTTAGTAGTAATTTTTGCTCAAATATGCACCTTAATTATTGATTGATTTATATTTGAAACTCCCAGCCAAAAGGGCTGCCCAAAGCAGTTTACAAAATAAGTTGGTACTTCGTAAGTGCATTAACCACTAAGCTACTCCTCTACTCCACACAAGAGGTGCCCCAAATGAACAGATGACCACTGGAGGGATTCAGGGATCACCTCCCCTTACTTCCCCAGTGGTCACTATCCCCCTCCCACCCCAGTCTCAGATGTTATACTCAGGTCCATTAGAATAGCATGCAGGTCCCTGGAGTAGTCTAGTAGTGGTGCAGTGAACTGCAGACAGGTGGACCCAGGCTTCTACCTACCTCTACTTGTTACTTTTGTGGAGGAAACTGTGAGCCCTCCAAAACCCACCAGAAACCCACTGTACCCACATATTGGTGCTTCTCTTCACCTGTAAGGGCTATGTAGTGGTGTACAGTTGGGGGTAGTGGGTTTTGGGGGGCTCAGCAGACAAGGTAAGGGAGCAATGGTCAGTTGTGTACCTGGGACCATTTTATAAAGTCCACTGCAGTGCCCCCAAGGATGCCCTATTGCTTTCCTGGGATGTCACTTTTCCACTATTCTACCTGATGCCAAGCCTTCTATTTGTTTTTATAACATCTGAGCCTTGTGTCTATTGTTTATCGTTAGATTTGGGCTTTGAATTCAGATCTATAGATGAAAAGGAGGTCTCATTACATATATCTAAATACCAGAGTGCTATTTTTCCATACTTCATAGCAAGAGTGTACATTCCCTAATTACCTGTCCCAATGCAACTGAAGACTGACCTCAAGTGGGCTACCAATGTAGCTATGGCTCTGACATTACAAACCTTAACACAATCCTTTAGAATCTACCCAGCCTGGGCAAAAGTGAAGGCGAAGTGATCTGTTAGCCAACTGGAAATAGTGCGTTTGCTGATAACTATCCTCATCCTGTTTGGGTCAAAAGAAACAAAAAGCTGGGTGAACTGTCTATGGGCTTATGTCCACTCCAGATAGAAAACTAAGGCTCACTTGCAGGTTAAGGTATGCAGTACACTGTCACCAGGATAGGCATATGGCTTTGGGAAAAATGTTGGCAGAACAACTGACTGGCTAAGATTAAACTCTGACACCACCTTATGAAGGAACTTAAGGTGTGTGTGAAACTTCATTTAGGATGGATCAGCTACTAGGGACTGAAGGTCAACGACTATGAGCTGAAGTGACCACCACCAAAAACACAATTCTCCAGGTCAAATACTTCAGATGACAGAGGTCAAATGTTTCAAAAAGGAGCTCTCGGTGGAATCAAGATGGCGTCAGTAACGGATGTGTGTTCCTAAGCTCCCGAGACCCATCGTTAGACTAGCGAGGGAATTCTCTTTTTCTCCGTTTTTAAAATGGGGAAGAGAAAGGGGAAGACGGTGGTTTCTACCTCCACGATTCCACCGACGACGCCAACCTCTCGACAGCCGACTTTGGAGGTCTTTGGAATTGGGACCCATGGCGAGCGGATCTCTGCTTCGACGGGTTCGACATTGTTGGATACGGACCGCAGCATTGAAGGAGTGACGTTGAGTCCCCCTTCTCACACTGTTCCTCCACAACCCGGAAGCGAAAGATTGCCTGAGGGACCACGGCAGTTGGAAATGCTATTCGCAACACCGTTGGGAGGAGGACCTTCGGGCACCTCAACCCCGGGGAAAGAAACAGCAATGCAGGAGCAGTTGCGGGTCGAGGCTCCTGCTCCCCGGAGCGTCACTACCGGGAACAACGGTGGATTACAGAGACCAACAGTGGTGACTATGAATTCATTATGGGATGCGATTCAAGGGGTTAATAGCACACTACTCCAAATGAATATTTCCATTAATGGAGAAATTAAGGAATTAAAACAGACTAGTGAAAATCTGTCTAATAATTTACAAGAACAGAAAGAAAAAGTCTTGAAGATGGAAGTTGAAGTTGAAAAACTTCAAAATCTAACGTTTTCCTTAACTAAAGAAAAAGAAATTCAGGAAAAGAAATTGGAAAATTTGGAAAATAATGCTCGAAGAAATAACTTAAGGTTAATTAATTTTCCAAAATCACCCTTAGTACCAGCCATAGATATGCTTAAAAGATATTTTACTCAAATATTGGGAATCTCAATGGAGGGCTATCCCCCCATAACGAGAACCCAATATATTACGGGTGTTTCTAAATTTCCAAAAGAGCAAATTACACCAGATTTAAACTTGACAGAATTTCTAGAGAACTCTCTGGAAGTTATTACAGAGAGAACGACACTTATTGTGACTTTCGCATTAGAAATGGACAGAAATAATGTTTTGAGACTCTATTTTCGCCATTTGACTGATATCTTCCTGGGTCAAAGGATACAAATATTTCCAGATTTGGCAAGGAGTACGCAGAAGAGGAGGAAAGATTTTTTGATTTATAAAAATAGAGTTCTCAAGTTGGGTGCTACTTTTTTGCTTAAATTCCCCTGCAAATGTTATATTACCTTTGAATCTGTTAATTACATATTCTTTACCCCCTCGAAGCTCTTAGAATTTATTGATTCCAAGCAGAGTGCTAATCTACCTGGAGTTTTGCCTCCCTAGTTTGAAATGCTGTTTAGTTGGCTGCAGATATCTGTTATGTCCCTTCCGTTTAATATAATGTTGTTTATTGCAAATATTTTATTTCCTAGTATCTTGATTCAATTTATTGTGGACAAATTTGAAATACTATTTACTATAAGTAATGACGTAATGTTTATTTCCTTATTTTATTTTTGCTGATATTGCTGAACTTTATATCGTTTGATGTAAATGAAAAATTTATAAATAAAGAGTTAAAAAAAAAAAAAAAAGGAGCTCTCATCAGCTGGGTAAGAACAATGTTGAGCTCCCATGACACAGCTGGAAGTTTGACCGGGGGCTTTGACATTAAACCTCTCATGAATTGAACAACTACAGACTGTACAGAGCTGGGCTTACCCCTACACAAAAATGGTAAGCACTGATTTAAGTTAGATTTACCCTCGATTCTGCAGTTTTTTTTTTTTTTAGTTACATTTGTACCCCGTGCTTTCCCACTCATGGCAGGCTCAATGCGGCTTACATGGGGCAATGGAGGGTTGACCTCTGAAAGGCTTTAGAGCATTCCAAATAGCCCTCAGCTCCAGAAGATTGATGTGGACATCTATCTCCTGGGCAGACATTACTCCCTGGGTGTGAAGCCCATCCACATGAGCCCCCCATCCCAAGTTGGATGCATTAGTTGTCAACGCCTTCTGAGGAGGTGGAATTTGGAATGGAAGTCCCACAGTCAAATTGAGCCAAATTGTCCACCAGAGGAGGGACTTGATAAGCTCTGGAAGAGCTTGGATGACCATCTGCTAAATTCCCTGTAGCTTGAGACCACTGGGAAGCTAGAGTTCATTGGGCACCTCGCAAATGGTGGCGATCCATGGGAGTAACATGCACTGTGGAGGCCATGTGGCTAACATGCTCAGCATCTGAGTTGGGAGAAGATGCATTGATTCTCTGCATTGATTCTTGTGCTCCTTCCTGCGATGTGCTCTTGATCAGCCAATGGTCCAAGGAGGGACGCACAAACTCCCAGTCTGCACAGCAAAGCCGTGACGACTGCTAGACATTTGATGAAGACCTTGGGAGCCAAGGCAAGGCCAAAAGGCAGAACACAATACTGGTAGTGGTGTTTCCCTACGCAAAACCTGAGATAATTCCTGTGACTGGGAAGCACCAAAATGTGGGTATAGGCATCCTTTAAGTACAAACAGCATAGCCAATATTGTTCCTGAATCATGGGGAGAAGGGTGCCCAGGAAAACCGTCCTGAACTTATCTTTGACCAGGAATTTGTTCAGGACCCTTAGGTCTAGGATGGGATGAAATCCCCCCGTCTTCTTGGGCACACGGAGTACCTGGAACAGAATCCCTTCCCTTTTCCCCAGGTTCAACCGCACTGACCTGTAGAAGGGCAGAGATTTCCTCTACAAGTACCTGCTTGTGCCGAGAGCTGATAAGATGCTCCCAGTCGGCAATTTGATGGTTTCCGATGCCAATGAAGTATGTAACCAGCTGGTGGTTTATAAGGGGCCATCTCTGTTGGTAAAAATTCAGCCTCCTTCCTACTCGTAGGCAATCCGGGATAGTTACTTGGATAGTGCTTATGCTCTCCTGGAGCCCATCAAAAGCTCGTCCCTTGCTTTGACTGGGGATCCGTTTGGGCCTTCTGGGGTCAGGACTGATATGGCCGGGAGTGTTGCGGCTGGGGATGCGGCTGCTGGGTAGAGGGGGAAGGTGGTGGAAACCTATGCCTTTGAGAGTAATAGGTTTGCCACCTAGGCCCAGATGAAAACCTCCTAGCAGAGGACGAATAAGCTGGAGGCTGCTGAGAGAGGAACTGAATGGTGTTACTATGTTTCTTGATGAGGTCTATGACCTCTGAGTCATAGTACATCCATTAACTTCTCCTAAACAGCAGGTTCCAGGTCAGAGATACGCAGCCATGAGAGTCTGCACATCCCTACATCCATAGCGCAGAGTCTGGTTGAGAGTGGAGGAGTGGCCTAGTGGTTAGGGTGGTGGACTTTGGTCCTGGGGAACTGAGGAACTGAGTTCGATTCCCACTTCAGGCACAGGCAGCTCCTTGTGACTCTGGGCAAGTCACTTAACCCTCCATTGCCCCATGTAAGCCGCATTCAGCCTGCCATGAGTGGGAAAGCACGGGGTACAAATGTAACTAAAAAAAAAAAAACCTGAGGAACTGAGTTCGATTCCCACTTCAGGCAGAGGCAGCTCCTTGTGACTCTAGGCAAGTCACTTAACCCTCCATTGCCCCATGTAAGCCGCATTCAGCCTGCCATGAGTGGGAAAGCGCGGGGTACAAATGTAACAAAAAAAAAAGTTGTCATAGGCACCCCGGGTCAGATATTTCCTGCACTTCAGCTGTTTGTTGGCCAACTGGCGAAGCTCTGCAGATTGAACGAGTTCATGAAACTAAGCGTACTGCACACCAAAGACTTGAAGTATATGCTCGTGTAGAGCTAGTAGGATTGGATGTGGTTAATGAGCAGAGGACTGAAACTTTCTCCTAAATGAATCCACAGTCCGGACCTCTCTACCTGGGTGAGCCAAGGCCCAAGCCCTGGAACGTCTGGCTCGTTTGAGAGTGTGTGGGGCTTTGTGGCCGTGGTACTGCTTTGCACCTGGTCGGTCTACCCTAGGCCTAGGCACAAGGGCTCACAAACAGTTTAACAGTGGCTTTGCAAAATACAAATTAATTTTTTTTTAGTCTAGGACTCATTTTTAGCTAATAAAGGAACATTCAAAATTCTATTTAACTAATTAAAATGTTTTTCTCCCATTCGTCACTGCTTCACAAAGAGTGAATGCTTTTTCAAACAATAGGGAATACTTTTCAAGAGTTTACTGTACTGAATATATGACATTTATAACAAAGTCTAGGTTGATTATAATAAAATTTTGAACTGAGATAGCTAGAAAGGTATTAAGCCACATCAAGCGGTTCATGCTGGATCCATTCTCTAGCTGCCCATATACCTCTGTAGGAACCAATATGCCCACCTTACCACACAACTCAGTGGCAAATCTGCTGGTTCTGTGGACCCATGTAACCCTCTCTTTACACAGACCTTTCCTTTCCCCTACTGATATGAACAGTGAATTAGGATGGTTAGTTTGGATCCAAGAACCATGGCTCCCTTGCCTTCCAAACTTCTTTTTCATCACAGGTAGGATCACAATCAAAGTAATAGGTATGAGTGAAAATAGGCAGTTATGACTTGCCTGTGGATTTTCACTTCATTGTCTTATTATTTTGCTAAGTAAATTGCTATAGCTAAAACATCCTAATTCTTAAAACAATTATAGTATCCCAAGAACAAAGAAGAGACAAGAGATGTACAGTAGAACTAACATTTCCTGGCTGCGTTGCTAGACAGAGGGGCAAGAAGAAGGCTGGAATCCAGACTGAGCAGTCTTATAACTCATGTTGCTTTTACCAGTCTCCTCTTTTTCCAAAAGGAATGCAAACTGACTGGTCCTCTCCACTCCCTAGCATGGAATGGCATCCAGGTAATTCTGCCCCTCACTTTTGTAGCATAGTCGTTTACGCAGGAGAAAAAGGTAAGATGAAGCTCCAGGAATCTACACTGTGGTCAGCGGAGGAGAGAAGCTGATATCATAAGGCCAATGGTTTGGCAATACCAATGACACGGTCACTCCCAGCAACCATGTGATCTGGTATCCCCCCTTTTTTTAAATCATCATGTGGACTTGAAGAACTGCAATGGATGTTATCCCCTCACTATCAGCAAACTGGTGGCACAGATGCAAGTATCCTGGACTTAATACCTATGTATCTGGAACTACGCTGAACATTTCTGTTTGTAATAATAATAATAATAATAATAATAATGTAGTACTTGTGTATGTAACTTTGTCACTGTGCACAGCACTATAAAACCTGCTTTCAAGAACTCTTTCTTAAAGAGCCTACAATCAAAGGTCCTTCCTTAAAATGGGCTTGACCCTATTCTATGCCCATGAAAAAAAATATTAATTGAATAAGGAACTAAATTTTAGCACGAAGAGTAAATAAACTGCTCAAAGTGACACCAAATACAGAAATAAATCCCAAATGGTTCCTAAAAAGGAAACAAACAGGATTACATGAAAGTCAAATGAACAATAAACCTCTCAAAACATCAGTCACAAAAGGGATTATCAAAAATATGTCCACTATCATCATCTAAGGCTTGCCTATTAAATAGTTACACAAGAGAAACAAAAGCTTCAATATCGGTGAAAGAGACAAAGATATCAAGACATCAGAAGCGTAAATGAATATGCCACAGGAAATCAAATTAACAGTTCGTGATTCAAACAGATCAATTTCTGAAAAAAGAAGAGTACAACAAGATATTGATCCACCACACACCATGAAGATGCCCTAATATAAGAGTTCAGAAAACAGGGCAATAATTATATTTATGTTTTATGTTACAACCATTAGATATTACTGTTCATCTTATTCAGGTCTAAGCGGTTTACGAAAAAAGTGGATAAAATCAAATTTAAAAAGGAAAGGAACGCCATAAACTTTACAAGACAGAAATCAGTCATACAGAGGCATCCTTAACTACCTAAAACCCCAAACTATTGGAATGCTTCTTTCTCATCTCACTGACATCTAACATATAAGCTGAATGTACAGCAATTCATGTTCCACAGAGATGAAAAGAAACAAGATTTTGGACAAGTTAAATAATAAAAATGAAAGTAATTAACTTTTTAGTACCACGTATACATTCCATCAGCAAAATTACCCAAATCAATGGAATTTATGACTTTAAAACAAAGGGAAACATTCACACAGCAATACATATCTATGAATATGGACATTTAAGCTTAAATAATCATCTTGCAAAAAAACAAACAAAACTAAAGGAAAACTGATTCTTCAGTAGCAGTAAAGATTTTAAGCTCCATAAACAGGGACTTCTATGTATAGGTATATAACACTCTGAATAACTAATAGCATTATAAAAATGGTAGCAGCAAGAAAAGAAATATATATACATATATTTTCAAACAAAAAATTGATTTCAGTTTCTTCCAAGGGTTTTGTTTATCGATTTGACTATTTCATTTGTTTTCATTATGTTAAAATGGGCCCTTACAAATAAAACGAAGGCAAAAAAGGAGGTAAAAAATCCTCACGACACCGTGAAGATGAAACAAAAAAGTGAGGAGAATGGATGAGGATACCAACTGTTTTATATTTATTCACTTAAAAAATTATATGTACATAACAGCGACCCGACACGGGTCTTTATAACCTAAGGAGAGGAGTATTTAGATGCTCGTTTTAAAAAAAAATATATATCTTATATATATTATTTTGAAGAGAGGAGACCAGAGAGATTTGTTTCCTGTTATTTCCCTTGGAACATATATTCTAAACTACATCATTCAAGGTTATAAAGACCCCTGAAGCAGGCCATTGTGCCGAAACACGGCCGTGTCGGGTCGCTGTTATGTACATATAATTTTTTAAGTGAATAAATATAAAACAGTTGGTATCCTCATCCATTCTCCTCACTTTTTTGTTTCACCCTTACAAATAAAACATTGATTAAAAAATCTGTTTTTTTTTTCAAAACCACACTACAGAAGGTGACTATCTATGCACGAGGTCTGAGTTTTTCTTCATTAAAATAATGATTATGTTAAAAACAATTTTCAAGATCAGGAAGGCCATCAACACTGTGGTAAGCATTAGCTGTGGTTATCGCAATTTAAAATGGCTTACCACAGGACACACTCAGATATCCTTTGGTAAGTTCCTTATCTGTGTGTGCTAAATCATTTTTTCGCTTTTGCAAATAGGGAGCATGTCTGTGGGCAGAGAGCAAGGCATTTCTGTACTAATCAGTTTGCACAACTATATTACCATGTACTATTACTGCATGAGCCCCCACTCCCTACAAAATACGTGTCAGTAAGCGCTAACATGGTCATTTTTTTTAAATGGCCGTACGCTAATGGAGATAAATGTGCATGCAACAACACAACACCTGCTGACTTCTGAGAAGTTAGTGCATGGCCATTAATGCACAAAAAAAGAAAACGAAAACTGACCCTTTTTCTGCTGCGGCAAAATTACCTTAATGCATGGGGAAAAACCCCACATACACTAAGGCCACTTTAAACCACAGATTAGTAAAAGGACCCCATAGTGCGGAACCACACTAATGGCTACTTTGTGATGTTCTCTCCACTGTTGATATCTGTAGTTTTGATTTTGTTTTTCCAGGTGAGTGAGCCAATATGTATTGCAAAGTGAATTGCTGGCACTGTGACATACTGGAGTATAGAGCAAGCTGTGGTTTTATGCCCAGTGTGGCAATACTTATGTTTATGCTTTTGTTGTGATGTTATATTATATAGTCTCTGTTTTATTGTAATTCACCTAGGTTTTAGGCTGGCTAGAAATGATTACAAAAAAACCCAGCCAGTGCACTAAAAAAATCCATGCTAGCTCCTTAAAATGGGTAGGGGCAATCTGTGGGTGTCACAAGACAGATGTGGATAAGTGGCCAGTTGTGACAGCTAGCTTGTGGGATGGTACTACACACTGCCAATAGTGCAGCAGCGTTAAGTGCAGCTATGTTATAGGCAGTCTGGAGCAACTGTAAAAGACAAGAGAAAGCCACTGGGCTAGCAGTGCGTCAGCTCCCTCCCCACCCTCCCTATTCTGTTCTCCCCAGCACCACAATCCCCACTCCAACATCAGTACTCCCCTGAACCTCTGATCTTTCACCACCCCAACATTAGAACTTCTCCCTCCCCCCAGGAGTTCCCAGGTAGTCTAGCAGTATGTGATGGGAGCAGTCCCCCTGTGCTCCAGTCTTCTCTGGCTCCAGGTATCAGAAAGGCACCAATGACTCCTAGTAGTAGTCTCATGAAATTATTGCTCATGGTCAGATGCCATTTTGACACCTAGACCAAGAGAGGATAGGAGTCACTGGATTACCTGGATAGTCCCAGGGTGGGAGTGGTAGGTTCTGATGTTGGGGTGGGGGGTCTGCGTGTGTTTGGGGAGAAGACTGTGGTGTCTGTGGGAACTGGATGAGGGGTTATGGTATGAAAGCAATTTACAAGGCTCTGACCTGATGCCATGACTTTATCTTTTTTTTTTTTTAAACTTGGGCAACAATAGGGCCTACATTACATGCCCTAGCAGGTACAGCAGGAATACTTGTGTTATCTGCTGGGGCATGTAATGTGGCCTCATGCAAAAGGTGTCTTTTTTGTGCACTAAATGCAGAGCAGATGCTGGGCACCCCATTGCATTTACCACAGTTTTTTCACTTAGTACATCTTAACTTTTGCAGTGAAATTATGGTAAATGTGAAAATCTTAATGCACTTCAATAAAAAATACCCTATATGAAAAGGACGATAATTATAGGATATGCCCCTACAAACAGTCCTGGAACCAGTTCTATTCAATGTCTTTATAAGTGATACCAGGGCCCTAATTTGTTGACACCACTACTACTACTACTTATCATTTCTATAGCACTACTAGACGTACGCAGCGCTGTACACTTGAACACGAAGAGACAGTCCCTGCTCGACAGAGCTTACAATCTAATTAGGACAGACAAAACAAGAGATAAGGGAATATTAAAGTGAGGATGATAAAATAAGGGTTCTGAACAAGTGAATCCTAGGCATAAAGCAAAGTAACAATGAAGTGATTCAGAAGAAAGTGAAAGTTCAAGTAACCCAGTTGTAGTTCACAGATAATCCCTAGCCAACTTGAAGAGCTTGAGTTATTCTAAAAGGAAGGATGGGCAAAAAGCGAATGCTACATACCTGTAGAAGGTATTCTCCGAGGACAGCAGGCTGATTGTTCTCACTGATGGGTGACGTCCACGGCAGGCCCTCCAATCGGAACACTTTCTAGCAAAGTCCTTTGCTAGTCCTCGCGCGCCGATGCGCACCGCGCGGCCGTCTTCCCGCCCGAACCGGCTCGTGCCGGCCAGTCTCATATGTAGCAAGACAAAGAGAAGGGAAGACACAACTCCAAAGGGGAGGCGGGCGGGTTTGTGAGAACAATCACCCTGCTGTCCTCGGAGAATACCTTCTACAGGTATGTAGCATTCGCTTTCTCCGAGGACAAGCAGGCTGCTTGTTCTCACTGATGGGGTATCCCTAGCCCCCAGGCTCACTCAAAACAACAACCATGGTCAATTGGGCCTCGCAACAGTGAGGACATAACTGAGATTGACCTAAAAAATTTACCAAGTAACTGAGAGTGCAGCCTGGAACAGAACAAACATGGGCCTAGGGGGGTGGAGTTGGATTCTAAACCCCGAACAGATTCTGAAGCACTGACTGCCCGAACCGACTGTCGCGTCGGGTATCCTGCTGCAGGCAGTAATGAGATGTGAATGTGTGGACAGATGACCACGTCGCAGCTTTGCAAATCTCTTCAATAGTGGCTGACTTCAAGTGGGCTACCGACGCTGCCATGGCTCTAACATTATGAGCCGTGACATGACCCTCAAGAGCCAGCCCAGCCTGGGCGTAAGTGAAGGAAATGCAATCTGCTAGCCAATTGGATATGGTGCGTTTTCCCACAGCCACTCCCCTCCTGTTGGGATCAAAAGAAACAAACAATTGGGCGGACTGTCTGTTGGGCTGTGTTCGCTCCAGATAGAAGGCCAATGCTCTTTTGCAGTCCAATGTGTGCAGCTGACGTTCAGCAGGGCAGGAATGAGGACGGGGAAAGAATGTTGGCAAAACAATTGACTGGTTCAGATGGAACTCCGACACAACCTTTGGCAAGAACTTAGGGTGAGTGCAGAGGACTACTCTGTTATGATGAAATTTGGTGTAAGGGGCCTGGGCTACCAGGGCCTGAAGCTCACTGACTCTACGAGCTGAAGTAACTGCCACCAAGAAAATGACCTTCCAGGTCAAGTACTTCAGATGGCAGGAATTCAGAGGCTCAAAAGGAGGTTTCATCAGCTGGGTGAGAACGACATTGAGATCCCATGACACTGTAGGAGGCTTGACAGGGGGCTTTGACAAAAGCAAACCTCTCATGTAGCGAACAACTAAAGGCTGTCCTGAGATCGGCTTACCTTCCACACGGTAATAGTATGCACTGATTGCACTAAGGTGAACCCTTACAGAGTTGGTCTTGAGACCAGACTCAGACAGGTGCAGAAGGTATTCAAGCAGGGTCTGTGTAGGACAAGAGCGAGGATCTAGGGCCTTGCTGTCACACCAGACGGCAAACCTCCTCCACAGAAAGAAGTAACTCCTCTTAGTGGAATCTTTCCTGGAAGCAAGCAAGATGCGGGAGACACCCTCTGACAGACCCAAAGAGGCAAAGTCTACGCTCTCAACATCCAGGCCGTGAGAGCCAGGGACCGGAGGTTGGGATGCAGAAGCGCCCCTTCGTCCTGTGTGATGAGGGTCGGAAAACACTCCAATCTCCACGGTTCTTTGGAGGACAACTCCAGAAGAAGAGGGAACCAGATCTGACGCGGCCAAAAAGGAGCAATCAGAATCATGGTGCCTCGGTCTTGCTTGAGTTTCAACAAAGTCTTCCCCACCAGAGGTATGGGAGGATAAGCATACAGCAGACCCTCCCCCCAGTCCAGGAGGAAGGCATCCGATGCCAGTCTGCCGTGGGCCTGAAGCCTGGAACAGAACTGAGGGACTTTGTGGTTGGCTCGAGATGCGAAGAGATCTACCAAGGGGGTGCCCCACACCTGGAAGATCTGACGCACTACACGGGAATTGAGCGACCACTCGTGAGGTTGCATAATCCTGCTCAACCTGTCGGCCAGACTGTTGTTTACGCCTGCCAGATATGTGGCTTGGAGCACTATGCCGTGAAGGCGAGCCCACAGCCACATGCTGACGGCTTCCTGACACAGGGGGCGAGATCCGGTGCCCCCCTGCTTGTTGATGTAATACATGGCAACCTGGTTGTCTGTCTGAATTTGGATAATTTGGTGGGACAGCCGATCTCTGAAAGCCTTCAGAGCGTTCCAGACCGCTCGTAACTCCAGGAGATTGATCTGTAGATCGCGTTCCTGGAGGGACCAGCTTCCTTGGGTGTGAAGCCCATCGACATGAGCTCCCCACCCCAGGAGAGACGCATCCGTGGTCAGCACTTTTTGTGGCTGAGGAATTTGGAAAGGACGTCCCAGAGTCAAATTGGACCAAATCGTCCACCAATACAGGGATTTGAGAAAACTCGTGGACAGGTGGATCACGTCTTCTAGATCCCCAGCAGCCTGAAACCACTGGGAAGCTAGGGTCCATTGAGCAGATCTCATGTGAAGGCGGGCCATGGGAGTCACATGAACTGTGGAGGCCATGTGGCCCAGCAATCTCAACATCTGCCGAGCTGTGATCTGCTGGGACGCTCGCACCCGCGAGACGAGGGACAACAAGTTGTTGGCTCTTGTCTCTGGGAGATAGGCGCGAGCCGTCCGAGAATCCAGCAGAGCTCCTATGAATTCGAGTCTCTGAACTGGGAGAAGATGGGACTTTGGATAATTTATCACAAACCCCAGTAGCTCCAGGAGGCGAATAGTCATCTGCATGGACTGCAGGGCTCCTGCCTCGGATGTGTTCTTCACCAGCCAATCGTCGAGATATGGGAACACGTGTACCCCCAGTCTGCGAAGTGCCGCTGCTACTACAGCCAAGCACTTCGTGAACACTCTGGGCGCAGAGGCGAGCCCAAAGGGTAGCACACAGTACTGGAAGTGACGTGTGCCCAGCTGAAATCGCAGATACTGTCTGTGAGCTGGCAGTATCGGGATGTGTGTGTAGGCGTCCTTCAAGTCCAGAGAGCATAGCCAATCGTTTTCCTGAATCATGGGGAGAAGGGTGCCCAGGGAAAGCATCCTGAACTTTTCTTTGACCAGATATTTGTTCAGGGCCCTTAGGTCTAGGATGGGACGCATCCCCCCTGTTTTCTTTTCCACAAGGAAGTACCTGGAATAGAATCCCAGCCCTTCTTGCCCGGATGGCACGGGCTCGACCGCATTGGAGCTGAGAAGGGCGGAGAGTTCCTCTGCAAGTACCTGCTTGTGTTGGAAGCTGTAAGACTGAGCTCCCGGTGGACAATTTGGAGGTTTGGAAGCCAAATTGAGGGCGTATCCTTGCCGGACTATTTGGAGAACCCACTGATCGGAGGTTATGAGAGGCCACCTTAGGTGAAAAGCTATCAACCTCCCTCCGACTGGCAGGTCGCCCGGCACTGACACTTGTATGTCGGCTATGCTCTGCTGGAGCCAGTCAAAAGCTCGCCCCTTGCTTTTGCTGGGGAGCCGAGGGGCCTTGCTGAGGCGCACGCTGCTGACGAGAGCGCGCGCGCTGGGGCTTAGCCTGGGCCACAGGCTGTTGAGAAGGAGGATTGTACCTATGCTTGCCAGAAGAGTAGGGAACAGTCTTCCTTCCCCCCAAAAATCTTCTACCTGTAGAGGTAGAGGCTGAAGGCTGCCGGCGGGAGAACTTGTCGAATGCGGTGTCCCGCTGGTGGAGCTGCTCTACCACCTGCTCGACTTTCTCTCCAAAAATATTATCCGCACGGCAAGGCGAGTCCGCAATCCGCTACTGGATTCTATTCTCCAGGTCGGAGGCACGCAGCCATGAGAGTCTGCGCATCACCACACCTTGAGCAGCGGCCCTGGACGCAACATCAAAGGTGTCATACACCCCTCTGGCTAGGAATTTTCTGCACGCCTTCAGCTGCCTGACCACCTCCTGAAATGGCTTGGCTTGCTCAGGGGGGAGCTTGTCCACCAAGCCCGCCAACTGCCGCACATTGTTCCGCATGTGCATGCTCGTGTAGAGCTGGTAGGACTGAATCTTGGCCACGAGCATAGAAGAATGGTAGGCCTTCCTCCCAAAGGAGTCCAAGGTTCTAGAGTCCTTGCCCGGGGGCACCGAAGCATGCTCCCTAGAACTCTTGGCCTTCTTTAGGGCCAAATCCACAACTCCAGAGTCATGAGGCAACTGGGTGCGCATCAGCTCTGGGTCCCCATGGATCCGGTACTGGGACTCGATCTTCTTGGGAATGTGAGGATTACTTAGAGGCTTGGTCCAGTTCGCCAGCAATGTCTTTTTGAGGACATGATGCATGGGTACTGTGGACGCTTCCTTAGGTGGAGAAGGATAGTCCAGGAGCTCAAACATTTCAGCCCTGGGCTCTTCCTCCACAACCACCGGGAAGGGGATGGCCGTAGACATCTCCCGGACAAAGGAAGCGAAAGACAGGCTCTCAGGAGGAGAAAGCTGTCTTTCAGGAGAGGGAGTGGGATCAGAAGGAAGACCCTCAGACTCCTCGTCAGAGAAATATCTGATGTCCTCTTCCTCTTCCCACGAGGCCTCACCATCGGTGTCAGACACAAGTTCACGGACCTGTGTCTGCAACCGTGCCCGTCTCGACTCCGTGGAACCACGGCCACGGTGGGAGCGTCGAGAGGTAGACTCACTCGCCCGCACCGGCGAAGCTCCCTCCGCCGACGTGGTCGGGGAGCCCTCCTGGGAGGCTACCGCACTCGGTACCGCAAGCGGCACCGACGTCGGAGACCTCACCCTGGACAATGGGCCAGCCGGTGCCTGGCTCGACGGTACCGGAGGGGTAGGGCGCAACAGCTCCCCCAGGATCTCTGGGAGAACGGCCCGGAGGCTCTCGTGCAGAGCGGCTGTAGAAAAAGACATGGAAGCCGATGCAGGAGTCGATGTCAGAACCTGTTCCGGGCGTGGAGGCTGTTCCGGGCTGTCCAAAGGGGAGCGCATCGACACCTCTTGAACAGAGGGTGAGCGGTCCTCTCGGTGCCGATGCTTACTGGGTGCCGACTCCCTCGGCGACCCAGAGCTCTCGGTGCCGAAACGGGAAGGGGACCGGTGACGATGCTTTTTCGATTTTTTGGAGCGAAGCACGTCACCGGAGCTTCCCGGCACCGACGAGGAGGACGTAAATCTAGCCGTCTCTTCCTCGGGGCCGAGGCCGAAGAAGGTCGGTCTCGGGGGGGCTGTACCGCAGGAGCCCTCAGGGTAGGGGGAGACCCACCCGAAGGCTCACCGCCACCAGCAGGGGAATGGACAGCCCTCACCTGCACTCCAGATGAAGCACCACCGTCCGACATCAGCAGACGAGGAGGTCTCGATACCACCGACGCCGACGCAGCCCTCCGATGTCGCCCCGATGCAGAGGGTCGGTGCCTCGATGCACTCGATGCAATCGGGGGCGAGGATGAAGGTTCGGGCGCCGACGACGTCGAAGCAGTCGATACTCCCGATGTCGATGCCGACAAAGAGCCCGAGAACAAAACGTTCCACTGGGCTAATCTCGCTACCTGAGTCCGCTTTTGTAAAAGGGAACACAGACTACAAGCCTGAGGACGGTGCCCAGCCCCCAAACACTGACGACACGACGCGTGCCTGTCAGTGAGCGAGATTACCCGGGCGCACTGGGTGCACTTCTTGAAGCCGCTGGAAGACTTCGATGTCATGGGTGGAAAAATCGCGCCGGCGAGATCAAAACTCGAAATGGCGAAAATGGCACCACAAAAATAGGGGGAAGAAAAACTTCGACCGAGGCCTAAAAGGGCCTACCCCGACGACGAAAGAAAACTTACCGGGGCAAAACTGAAAGTATGGGAAGGGAGAAAACCATAAAGGTCTCCTTCCGACACCTTTTTTTTTTTTTTTTTTTAAAGAACGAAGTCGATAAACGACGCGTGAGGTCAACTTTAGGGCGCGAACGGCGAAACATGACCGTACCGAGCGCGGACAAAAGAAGACTGGCCGGCACGAGCCGGTTCGGGCGGGAAGACGGCCGCGCATGCGCGGTGCGCATCGGCGCGAGGACTAGCAAAGGACTTTGCTAGAAAGTGTTCCGATTGGAGGGGCTGCCGTGGACGTCACCCATCAGTGAGAACAAGCAGCCTGCTTGTCCTCGGAGAAACTGTATCAACCCACTGTGCAAAATTAGTTGATACTTACCCTGAATGATTTCTGGCTGTTACTGCTGCGAAAAAGGTTTCCACCAAGTACTGCGTCAAGGGGTGTGAAAACTTATACAGTCAAGATTTTTTGATTCCTTTGGCTCAATTACTATTTTTTTTTAAATATTTTGATGATTCTTTCACATTGAAAATGTACAGTATGTTATGTAGAACTGTGAAACCAACTCTATATTAAAATATTAATGACAAAAAAAAGAAGTGGAACTGTGGGCGGGGCAGAGTGGGGCCAGGACCAGAAGTGGACTTGCTCCTACACACACAATACTTCATTTGTGGATAATTAGCAAGCTGGTATGCACATATACTTGGAAAATTCATATATTTAGTTTTTAAAATGTTATTAAAGAATATCACCACAGTAGTACAAATTTGCAACATTATTAGCAAAATCTTGGACTAATTGTTGTTTTTCTCGACATTCACACATTTCATGGAGTACTACCCTGCAATGGTAAAAGGTAGCAAGTGTCTATTTTTACTGAAGCACTTGCTTCTTTTTGACATTACAGGGCAGAGTAATGCTTACATTTCCAAAGACCTTTGGTCTGACATAGTATAGCAGTTCTTATGAGTTAAATGTAAACATGCTCTGTATCCACAAAAATCCAACCTCCCCACAAAAACACCAAGTACATGCAAACAACATATCGCACCTCGGTCACAGGTAAAACACAGCAGACCCTCACAAAATAGAGATCACAAAATAGAAATAGATATATGAAAACAAAAATTGAACTGGTAATCCCAAGAAGTCAAAACTTAGCACTCAAATGCTGGAAAAATAACAAGTTCATTTACTTTTATATTGATTACAATGCAAAGATATCCATGATGCACATTCCCCAAAACTTAACGTATTCCAGTTCATAAATTAAGAATGAAAACATATTTTCCCTACATTTGTTGTCTAGGCATTTTATTTTTCCAATCATGTTGGTCCCACTGAGTTTCTCCAGCATTACCCCTATCTGTCTGTCATCCCAGCATGTAGCACTGCCCCTATCTCTCTCTCTTCTTCCCATACCATCCAGCATTATCACCTCTCTCTCTCTTTCTATCTATCCAGCATTACCTGTCTTTTTCCTCCCCCTCCTATGCAGTGTTGTCCCTGTTTCTCTCTACCCCCCATCAGTTTTGCACCCTCTCTCCCATCCAGCTGCCCACCTCTCTCTCCTCCTATGCAACACACATTGCCCCATCTCTCTTCCTCCCCCCCCCCCCCCCATCCAGCATTGCCCGTTTCTCTCTCCTTCCCATGCAGCATTTTCTGACTCCTCTCAATGTAGTATTGTCCATCTCTTTCCCCGCAAACCAACACTGCCTCTCTCTTTCTCCCCTCCCATCCCGTACTACCTCATGTCCTGTTTGTCTCTCCCCTCCCATCTAGTATTGCCCCTCTCCCCATCCAGTATTGCTCCTGTGCCCTGTTTGTCTCTCTCCTTCCATCCAATATTGCCCCTACTCCTGTGTCCTGTTTGTCTCTTCCCTCCCATCCAGTATTGCCCCTCTCACCACCCAGTGGTGTTCCTGTGATGTTTGTCTCTCCCCTTCCATCCAATATTACACGGTTCCATGCTGTTTTCTTCTAGAGCCCCCTTTCCTTCCATGCTGTTTCTTCAGACCTCCCTCATCTCACCCTGCTTTTTATTTCCACAGCTCTCCCTCCTCCAATGTTGTTTTTAAATTTCCAGCTTGGATTTTCTTTTTTTCATTTTTGTTAACAGCTCTCCATCCTCCTGGCTCCCATGCTGCTTTTTTTTTTTCAGCATGCTTTTTCTTCACAGCCCTCCCTCCCTCCTTTCAACTCCAATGTTGCTTTTTTTTTTTTTACAGCCCTCTCTCCTTTCTCCCAACAGCCCTCTCCCCTGCTGTTTCTCTAACCTTCCCCTCTGAGCTGGTCCACGCCCAAGTCTCTGCCATGCTGCTTTTCTAGGTCTTTATGTCCCCCTCCCCCGCCTCTGAACCCACTGATCTCAAGAGCCAGCAATTTTGGTCCTGCGCTGAGGAACAAGTCTGAGAGAAAATCTCCCTCTGGTGGTCCCGCGCTGCAGCACTATTTCACTTTGATGAAAGAAGTTAGGGAGGCACTGCCACACAAGTTAGGAAGAAATCTCCCAGGCAATCTAGTGTCGGTGCACAGTGAGGGCTCCAATCATGGACTGCAGCAGGTGGAACAAGGGTAAGGACAGAACCATGGGTGTTGATGTCACTTCCTTGGGCCAAAAAGTGCTGGAATGCCATTCCAAACCCATTCTGGAACAAATCAAGCATCGAGTGACGCAGCAGAGGGACTGGAAACAAGATATGTCTTTTGCAGATGACATTTCATGCAATGACAAGATTGATGCTTCAGAATAAGTAGACAAACAGGATTTACAACTGGAGCTATAATCAACTGTATGGAAGGAAATATTAATAACAACAAAGTACAGTATTTAAGATGGATGGGCATAGCCTAATGGTTAGTGCAGCAGGCTTTGATCCTGGAGACCTGGGTTCAATTCCCACTGCAGCTCCTTGTGATCCTGCGCAAGTCACTTAATCCTCTATTGCCCCTGGTACAAATCCTTAAATTGTGAGCTCATAGGGACAGAGAAAATACCTGCATATAATTTGTACAGCGCTGCATACGTCTAGTAGTGCTATAAAAATGATTAGTAGTAGTAGTAACCTGTATGACAAACAGGTGTAAGTCACACCTATTCCATAAAGAGAACATGTATGCTGAAGTGCCATTATAAAATTATCCCCCGGAAAGTAGCTGTATACATTAACAACTAATCAGAGGCCCATGAAAATCTTTTACAAACTTTAAATGCTTTTATGCAAGAATACTATACACCTGTGGAATCCTGGACCAGGGAAAAAGATAATACAAAAGTATGAGAACAGAGACAGACACTTATGAGCATACTGGACTTGGAATGACATAGCCAGATGAGGTAATATTTACATGGAAATGCTAAGAATTATTTTATGTACATCTGTGCATATCTTATGACATATGCACAAGTCACAAGCCCAATCCCAACACCACTCGCAGGAATGCTAATGCTTATTCCAGGAAAAATTAGACGCTAAGAGCCTGTTTGCATTTACTTTACCAACTTCAGAAAAACCTTATTAAATTACCACCTTAAGGTGTAAAAATATAGGAGAACAGTACATGATGCTAAGGGAGTAAGACAGGTACAACAAGCCAGCAGTAATAGTTGGTGACCTTATGATGACCTACAAGTGTGACAAAGCAGCAAGTGAAGGTACATGCAGACCTCACTGATGAGATTCCCTTGGGGTACTATAGTAAGTTCTGGAGAATACATTACATCATTTTAAAATTAGAAAGTAATCCAAAGAAGGCTTATTAAAATCCAACACACCTAAGCTCAGCAAAGGGGGACTTAAGACCTAAAATATGGACATTCAGAATGACAGATGACAGACAGGGTTATGATAATGGCATTTAAAAATAAAAACATAAAGAGGTTGTACAAGAGAGGGTCATGGTATGAGATTAAAGAAGATGGACTTGGAAGTGATTCTACTGGCATTTAAAAAGAATAGGGCAGACAGTCTTCAGTGATTTGGCATTAATGATAAAGCTGAATATCCAGCAGACTTTACAACAGGTATAAAACAGAATGGGCAAAGGGAAAGGGTATGATTATATATATTTGTCTTCAACTTCTATGTCACCACGTATTCACTGAGAAAAATGAAACATCTATTTATATGAGTAGACAGCACTTACGGCTTCTAAAATTTATTCCACAAGCTATTGACTTCAGAGTTTTCCCCCCTTAAAAATGGATTTAGATTTATTTATTTATTAGGATTTATTTACTGCCTTTTTTGAAGGAATTCACTCAAGGTGGTGTACAGTAAGAATAAATTAAATAGGAGCAACAGACAATTACAGCAGTAAAATTGTCAAATAATAATACAAAGTATGGCATAGTATACTACTTACAATATCAACACAATACGTAATAGAACATTTTAATTAACAGTGTAGCATATAAGCAAAGAATAGATAGGTAAGAGAGTAAGAGGAGTTGGAAAATAAGGGTCAGAGGCCAGCCCAAAGCAGCATATCTTCAAACACTGCTGCTGGTGGTGATTCACTGTGTTTGGAGGACTACAGTTAGAGGGAAACAGGTAGAGATACTAGACCCACAGAAGGTGTGGGGAGACAGTGATACCAGTCCCGCAGAGGGTGGGGGAAGATGCCAGGCCCGCAGAGGGATGGGGAAGAGGGAGAGATGGCAGACCCACAGGGAGTAGAGAGAGGGGAAGAGATGGCAAACCTATGTGGGTGTAGAGAAGAAGAGATGTGAAACCCATGGGGGGGAAGGGAAGAGGGAGATATGCCAGGTATTGTAGGGGGAAGGGGAGGTACACCAGATTCCGATCATGCTCTTTGTTCTCTAGATAGCTTCATATTAAAATTTCCTTTTGGTTAACAGACTTTAAGATAATTTTAGATAGCTCTTCCCTTTATTGAGCTCTGAGTATTTGAAACAGTCTGCCGTTATATGTTGAGCTCTGAGTATTTGAGTCTGCCTTTTTATGTTAAACAACAATCTTCCTATTTCTCTTTTCGAAGGCTGCTAAAATCATTTCTTTTTCACAAGTATCTAGGTTCAGAGAAATGAACTAATCTTTGAATTAAATTTTTAAACATTTTAATGCTATTTTTGTTGTAATCACAAAGTTATTTGCTGATTTCTTTGTTGTAACCTGTATTGAAATTGATTGGATAAGGTGGGCTAGAAGTACTCAGATTAGAGATGCTAGATGTTGGGGGGGGGGGGGGGGGGAAGAGATGCTAGACGTTGGGGGGGGGGGGAGAAAAGACGATAGACATTGTGGGGGGGGGGGGAGAAGAGACGATAGATGTGCGGGGAGAAGAGATGCTAACATGCAGGGGGAGGGGTGAAGAAATGCCAGACAGGCAGGAGGATGGAGAGGGAAGAGATGCCAGACATGCAGGAAAGGGAGAGAGGGGGAAGAGATGCCAGGATGCAGAGGGAGGTGGGGAAAGAGATGCCAGACATGCGGGGGGAGGAGGGGGGAAGAGATGCCAGGCATGCGGGGGTGCGGAGGAGGGGGAAATAGATGCCAAACATACAGTGGGAGAGGGGGAAAGAGATGCCACACATGGAAGGGTGGGGGAAGAGATGTCAGACATGCAGAGGGAGGTGGGGGAAAGAGATGCCAGACATGCGGGGGGGGGGGGGAGGAGGGGGGAAAGAGATGCCAAACATACAGAGGGAGAGGGGGAAATAGATGCCAAACATACAAAGGGAGAGGGGGAAATAGATGCCACACATGGCAGGGTGGGGGAAGAGATGTCAGACATGCAGAGGGAGGAGGGGGGAAGAGATACCAGATGTGTGGGGAGAGAGGGGAAGAGATACCAGATATGCCGGGGGGGGGGGGGGGGAGAGAGATGCCAGAGATGCCGGGGAGGATGAAGAGATGCCAGAGATGCAGGGGGAGGGGCAAGAGATGTGGGGGGAGGGGCAAGAGATGCAGGAGGAGGAGGGAAGAGGAGATGCTAGACATGCAGGGGGGGAAGGGATGACAGACATACAGGAGGCAGAAGAGATGACAGACCTGTGAATGGGAGAAGATACTAGAGATTCACGAGCGTGGAAGGGGAGGAGAGATGCCAGAACTGTTGGGGTGGGGGGGAGAGATGCCAAACCCATGGGTGAGAAAGATGCCAGACCCAGGAGAGGGGGAGGGAAGGAGAGATGTCAGACAGGGGAGGGGAGGAGAAGGAAAGATGTCAGACTTAGGGGAAGGGTACAAAAGTAGGTGCGGCAAGGCAGGCAGGGCATGAGGGCAGGACAAGGAAGGGGCATGTAATGAGGGATATGTTAGTTTTCTCTTGTCAAAAAGTTAGTAACTCTCTAAGGGGTCACCCTCAACTTATAGCACAGATTTTACAGTCTCTGCCACAAGACAAAGAAATAGTTCTGATTGATGCTTCTGTACCATTTGCATACTCAGTAGTTCACATTTTCTTTTTTCAAATTGTAATACTGAGAAATTGGTTTCTTGATCTGCTATTTGTAACAATCAGACCTGAAATAAATGAAACTTACTTTTCCCACAAAGATTTCAATTTAGAAAAATCATTGAAAATTAAAATATTTCTGCTTTGTGACAATAATATCAATAATAAAACCTCAGTTTTTAATTTGTGGCTATTGGCTGTCTAAAAGCAAATTGAAACTGTTGCTCATTTGTACAGTACTTTCAAATTGATACTTTCCCCTACTTACACACATTCATTGCTCTCTTCTGACACACAACTTAAAGCAGATAATGAGCATTCAATGTTAGTAGCCAGGTAAACAAACCAGCACAATTTTCAGCAGTCTTGTCACAGAGAAAATTTTGGTAACAAACCTCTTAACTCGGCATGTTAACTCTCTGTAGCATCTGTCACTGCTATGAATGGTTGATCATAAGTACCTCTGAAGTCATCTTGGTCCTATTAAGCAGATGGCAGTGGTAAATCCGAATGATGTAGTACATCTCCCTGGTGGATTTTGTTTCTATACAATGCCGTTATTTTACAGTTCCTCAGTGATAAATCTCATGTATTATAGAGAACATAATAGTGAATTGACCAGCACAATTGAGTTCTCAAGCATTTGCCTGTCTTTGCTCTGTTATCACACCATAATCCAAATAATCCTATCTTCACAAATATAGATATTTAATCCAAAACACCTCAGCGGTGCAACTTGCTGACCTATTTCAATGGTTGTGAGATTTACAGTACCCGCCTCCTCATCAGTGTAAAGAATATGTAAAATTTAACTTATTGGTTGTTGCCAATGGTGCTCATCCACTATAGAGAAGGGTTCCAAGTAGATTGATCCCCAAACTATGTATAAAGTAAGATCAAGAACTAATATGAGTTGTGACACGAAGACTGTCATATACATAATTATGTGCCCCTACAATTTAGTTTATGTGGCGAGAAGCAAGTGCCCTGTTAGGCAATGGCTTAGCTAGGTGGGGCGCAAGGGGCGAGGTCACTCCCCCAAACAGATTTTTAGAAAAAATAGCACCTAAGCACCACATGCCAATATCTTTCTCTGCCTTCTCCCCTCTCCTGCGGGAGACTTGCATCTTCTCCTGTCTCTTCTGCCCGCTCTCTCCCATCCGCGTGGTTGTTTTTAAAGCCCTGAACTCTTCTCCCTCCGGCACCAGCGACTGACATAGTCAGCCTTCTGCCAGAGTCGGGGCCTCTCCTCAAGTGCATCCCACCTCTGCGGAAAGCGGGACGCGCCTGAGAAGAGGCTCCAACGCTGGCAGAAGGCTATGTCAATCACTGGTGCCGGAGGGAGAACGCTTCAGGGCAGTGAAAATGACCACGCGGACGGTAGTGAGCGGGTGAAACGCGAAAGATGTATTACTGGGGGGGGGGGGGGGGGGGGAGTGGAGAAGGGAGAAAGAGCTCCACAAAGAGGTTTAATAGACAGGAGTGGAAGTGAGCCTATCGAGTCCATTGTAATTGTAAGCAAGGAAGCCAGTTTGGTTAATCTGTTTCCATTCCCCTGCGCAGCAGTCACTGCCGTTCAATCGAAACAAAGCAAGCAAACTTATGAGCTGCTGCATCCACCTTGTCATTTTTTTTTTATTGTTGGTCCATCTGTAACAAGTCTAAAGTTGTTTCAGTTGGATAGACAGTGCCTTAAAAGCTGGAGGAGAAAAGAAATAACAATTGAATATCACTAAAAGAGCTTCAAAAATTATTGTAGTCGGTAGAAACCGCAATTATAAACTCTATAGGCTGAGCTCATTTTTCTTCACTGTTCTATACAATACAGATGTCCAGATTTCAGTAAGGACATAGGCACCAACTCCGTGGGTGCTCGAGCATCCCCAATATTTTACGGACCGGAAGTTCCCTTCCAGCCCAACCAGAATTTTAAAACTACTATTACCCTCCGAGTTCCAATGCCACCCCTCCCTCCGAGTCCGAGTTCCAAGGCCCCCTCCCTCCCTCCGTCCGTCCGAACTTTAAAAGCCCTCTTCTTACCTCACGTCAGTGAAAAGACGGGCAGAACCAGAGCCGAGAGACAGAAGGGAAGGCTGAAGTGCCGACGAGCCTGCAGTGCACGCTTTTCACTGACGCGAGGTAAGAAGAGGGCTTTTAAAATTTGGACGGAAGGAGGGGGGCCTTGGAACTCGGAGGGAGGGAGGGGGCGGCAAAGGGAGGGAAGGGGAAAGGGGGAGGGAGGGAGGGAAAAGGGGAAAGGAAAGAGGGAGGGAAAAGGGAAAGGGGAAAGGGGAAAGGGGGGAGGGAGGGAAAGGGGAGGACCCCTGGAACTGGGAGGAGGGCAGGCGGGAGGGACTGGAACTCTGAGGGAGGGGGCGGAGGGGTGGGGGTAGAGGGGGGCATGCACCACCTGTAATAAAAAATTTCAGCACCCCCAATCATTTTGGAAAGTTTGCTCCTATGAGTTAGGATATTCTGTTTCCTGATGGGTTCATCTTAACTGTTGTTGTAATCTGTCTTAACTGTTGTTGTAATCTGTTTTAACTGTTGTTGTAATCTGTTTTAACTGTTGTTGTAATCTGTCTTGGGAAGCCTGGTGTTATAAAGGTGATAGAATACATTGACATTAAATGAAGTAGAATTGAACTCTCCTTTCATTGGGGCACATGGAATCACTTCTTCATCTATTTTGTAGAAGTTTCTTTTAGATACACAAATGGATTATGCTGTTTTCAACATGTTTTAGGGGCAAGTGGTTTTATAAGTCAAAATAAAAATAAATATTTTGTTTCATGCAGATCTCTTTTGTTTAAACATAAATGGGCTATAAGCCCTAATGCAGTCCATTGGTTTTCTTATATTTTGTGCTTGTGATGACTTATACTGTGCCAAAACTGAAAACTCTTATCCCTATCTGGTCGATGATAAAAGGAACACCATCCACCCTAAAAAGCTGTTTTGTGGCTGTGCATGAGGTATTGTCATATTGAATGTATGTTTGTGTCTCATGCACCCTACGTTTATATAATCCTTTCAAGAAATCCAGTTAATCATTTAACATTAGTGGAACATAGCCACAGAGGCATGGTATGGTTGCATTTTTAATATGGTATCACACATTATCCTAAGCAAAGTCGGATTCAATGTGGCTTACATTCAAAAATACGGTGAGACAGAAAAATAGAATTCAGTTATATCATAGGAACAAATAGCTGAATATGTCTGAAAAATTTAACAAAGTTGAGATTAGCATATATACCCAACTGGGCATTTAAAAGTTTGTCCTTTAATGATACCACATGTTCAGAAATCATAGCCATAAGTAAAGACCGTTATTCAAAGATTATCACATGCACACACCAGAACAGGCATCCATCACATTGCAAAAATAAACAATAAGCAGACCTGATGTAATTTGTCCTCAATGTAAAACACCAGGGCAAAAGGATGTTTCCAGTGGTATCTGATGTCATAAGATCTTAAACAGCGAGTGGCTGCAACTCCATGCAGCGCTGAAGGGTGGCCCCTGCTACATCTTCTTAGTATATATTCATAGAATATGAATCCCAGCAAAAATTCTCTGTGGAGCAAGCCCTGTATAACACTTGTTCTTTTAACCTACAGCCGCTAAAGCATGCAATAATATCTTTATGCTTGCTGCTCTTTGGGGCCCCAAGGGTTCGATAGGCTTGCTCGAAACATAAATTCTCTGGTGGTAGCTCGCACTGGGCATTGCTATGTAAGCCTATTTTCTGCACCACCTCCTTGGAGCCACCGAAAATGCAAATTATAGCGATGGCTTCTGTTTTCTAAATCCTCTAGTTTATCAAGAATTTGTTGGGAACTAGCTCGAGTCTCATAAAACCTTTTATCCATTGTACTCAGGGACTCCTCATGCTCTTCAAACAGTTTCCACATCCTCCACGTGCTGGCCTAGGTCCTTTATTTTCCCATGGAATTCTGCACCAAGTGCCAGCAGATCTTCCCAGACCGCTTTGATGTCCATCTTGACTTCTTTCAGCCAAAAGTGATTCTTCAGCAACGGGTTCATCTCTGGTTCTCCAGTGGAATCACATACAGCGAAGGCCGATTATGATTTTGGGCAAACCTCTGCCATGCGGCCCACCATCGAGCGTCCCATGTAAGCAAACCTGGTAAGGTTGATCAATCTCATCAAGCAACTCCTCGGGTTCTATATCACTCAACCAGAATTAGCAATATAAGTACACTGGATAGCTCCAATATTGTACTGATAGCTTTGGGGTTGCACAGAACTAAGCCCTCACTGCAGCCGTTCTAGCTGATAATGTCACTTCCTCCCATGGGGATCATATTTGCCCTCAACTGCCTGGGACTCAGTGGGATGGGCAGTTACATGGAATGGATGTGGGAGGCTCTTGGAGCTTTGAATTATTATTATTTTTTTTTATATGTGACAGTGTCTAAAGGGGTCAGAGCTTTGGTGGGAGAGGGGAGGCAGGTTCTCCTGTTTTAAGCCCAAGGTCAGGGGTGGAAGATGATTAGGGGGCTACTGGTCCACCAAGGTCTGAGGCCTCCCCAGCAGGGCATCCAATGGAGCCTTTGGCCTTATTGAGCCTTTTAGAACCCATTGTTACACAAAACAGGGGCAACTTTTATTTATATTTTTACTTTTCACTTGTGTTCTCACTACTTGGAGCATATAAAGTTCTAGGACATGGTAATGCAAGAAAATCTTTTGCCTAAATGCAGCTACACAGTAACACAGTAAATGATGGCAGACAAAGACGTGCATGGTCCATCCAGTCTGCTCATTCTGGTGCTCCAATAGCCACTTAAATTGTATTCCAAGCCTCATCTAGCGTTCCCATTTAGTAGTACTTTTTTTTGCACATTTTGTTTTTGATTGTGAGGACGTTTTATTATTGGTGATTTTTTTCAGTCACTCCAGACGGTAAACAAACAATATTTTACAAAAATAAAAAAGAACCGTATGGTCAGAAGAGTGGCAGTTAGCTTCATTGAGATGCCATCTTCTCAATCATTGCACACGTAAGTCCACAAGTTGTTCACCAACCTATACAAATAAGTGCTCAAAACAAATTCCAAGAGCCCTGTTGCATCGTAAAAGTCCTGAACACAGAGTGTATATTTTTAATGCTACTAAATACAGCCATTTTCCGTGTTCTGCACTTCCAGTCAGTTGTTCGGCCCAGTGAAGGAAACAGTAAGGTGACATTTTGCTCTCTGAGCCCTGGATACACACACATTCACTTGCGCAGCTTGTATCTGTAGGATTCTTCAGTGACTGTCTCTCAGGCTTAAGTTGGGGAAATCGCTTTAAGACAGCGTCTCTAGTGCTTCCCAATCTTTTTGTGGCCGTGACCCCATGATTACTACTACTGCTACTACTACTTATTTCTATAGCCCTACTACACGTATGCAGTGCTGTACACTAAACATATATGAGACAGTCCCTGCTCATAGAGCTTACAATCTACAGGGTGTACTCCAAAGAGTGGATTGCAGCACCACCCAGTGAAAGTTTGCCTAACTAGCTTCTGACACAAAAATGTGTCATTTAAGCATCCCAGTGGTGTGGGAGAGAAAACCATAACCCCCACCAACCAAAGAGAAGGCAAAAGTGCAAGAAGTCAAACACCTACATAACAGTACTTAAAAGATCACCTCATTGTCACACCAAAGCAACCATCCACAGCACCCCCAGACCACCCTTGGGAACTATAGGATTGGTGAATGCCAGATCTGCTGAAAAGAAATCCTCGGTGATCCATGATGTCATAAATGAACAGCACCTTCACATCACAGGAATAAGTGAAACCTGGCTAGATGAAAGTGTGTGTGTGTGTGGGGGGGGGGGGGGGGGGGGTTACCACTGGCTGAACTATGCCCAACAGGTTTCAACATCCAACATCAACCATCACCAGGAAGACGGGGTGGAGGGGTAGCAGTCTTGATTCGGAACCCAATCAAACTGCGCAGAATATCCGTCTCCCAGCTACATGGATCAGAATCTCTTTTAATCCAGCTTGAAGAGGAGAAACCAATCTGGCTGCTCATGGTATACAGAGCACCTCGTAACAACACATTATCTGTGCAAGAACTCCTGAGACCTGATTACTCAAGTGACCCTGAATTACCCTAGGCTGGTGATCATGGGAGACTTAAATCTACACATCAAAACCCCAGATACTAAAGCTGCCTTTCTGGACACAATGATAGTACTAGGAGGCTAGGGCTATACAGCTTGGAGAAGAGACGGCTGAGGGGAGACATGATAGAGGTATATAAAATAATGAGTGGAGTGGAACAGGTGGATGTGAAGCGTCTGTTCATGCTTTCCAAAAATACTAGGACTAGGGGGCATGCGATGAAACTACAGTGTAGTAAATTTAAAACAAATTGGAGAAACTTTTTCTTCACCCAACGTGTAATTAAACTCTGGAATTCGTTGCCGGAGAAAGTGGTGAAGGCGGTTAGCTTAGCAGAGTTTAAAAAGGGGTTGGACGGTTTCCTAAAGGACAAGTCCATAAACCGCTACTAAACGGACTTGGAAAAATCCAAAATTCCAGGAATAACATGTATAGAATGTTTGTACGTTTGGGAAGCTTGCCAGGTGCCCTTGGCCTGGATTGGCTGCTGTCGTGGACAGGATGCTGGGCTCGATGGACCCTTGGTCTTTTCCCAGTATGGCATTACTTATGTACTTATATGTACTTAACCCACGAAAAGAGTCACATACTAGAGCTGGTATTCTACAAAGGGGTGGATATCCCAGAATTCTGGGATAACAGCAGTGAAATAACACCCCTATCATGGTCAAACCACTTTCTAATTAAATTCTCCCTAAGTGACCAACTGAAACAAATGGCACCTCCCAGAATTTGGAAGGAGATCAGCGACCAAAAAAAAAAAATGCTGACCGCTGAGAATTTCCTAGAGGCCTTGGACTATCCACATCCTATATAATAATTTGCACCTCCAACGTTCTATGTCTAGATGCCTGGGTTTGTAACACAATTCCCATTGGTCCGCCCTCGCATCGGAACATGATGACGTCAGAGGGCGGATCAATGAGAAGAAAGTGAAACCAGCACCAGCCAGCAAAAGAACATTGGAGGTGAGGATTCAATCGCCCCCCCCCTCCCTACCCCCATCCTCCGAATTCCAGGCCCCCCTCCCTCCCTGCCCTCCTCTGCGAATTCCATGCCCCCATTTTGGAGTTCCAGACCCCTGCGCCTCCCTCTCTCAGTGGCAGCCCGACCTGTATTGGCCGCCCTCTTATTGCAGTCCTGCGCCTGCCCCTCGCCTTCCTGAGTGCCAGCTGTACACCGGCAGCAGTGAAAGT
Source organism: Microcaecilia unicolor (assembly GCF_901765095.1). Taxonomy (NCBI): domain Eukaryota; kingdom Metazoa; phylum Chordata; class Amphibia; order Gymnophiona; family Siphonopidae; genus Microcaecilia; species Microcaecilia unicolor. The sequence goes on from NC_044031.1 coordinate 597,373,362, forward strand.
AGAGCAGGCACGGCGCTTAGCCTGCCTTCCCTTCTGACTCAGCTCTGCCTCTGGTCCCGCCCTTCCGGAAACAGGAAATGAGGGAGAGACCAGAGGCACAGCTGAGACAGAAAGGAAGGCAGGCTGAAGTGCCGTGCCTGCTCGACTTACACTGCTTCTGCCAGACCACGAGGTAACAACTTTTAAATTACAGCCGACACGCAGGAAGGCGAGGGGAAGGCACAGGACTGCGAGAAGAAATTGGCCAACACAGGTCGGGCTGCCACTGAGAGAGAGAGAGGGAGGGAGGCAAGGGAGTCTGGAACTCTGAAGACAGGGGGGCATGGAACTCGCAGGGGAGGGGAGGGAAGGGGACATGGAACTCGGAGGGAAGGGGGGCCTAGAACTCGGAGGGGAGGGGGGAAGAGGGAGGCATGGACCGCAGACAGAAGGGGGCCCTGGAACTCGGCGGGGAGGAGAGGGAGGGAAGGAAGGAGGGGGTCATGGAACTCGGAGCCCGTATGTGATAATGAGCGCTAAGTCAAACTGAGAATGGCTGCGAGGCAGCAACTTGCTCCACAACTAGCCGCTGACGTTCCGAATACTGTGCAGCTCAAAATACATTGCTGATCTCGCAAGACAACTCGCCGCTGACGTCTTGATACAGCTGGCAGGGTTTACAAGACTATTGAACAGATGTCAACAGGCTGCAGTCATGTTATGATATAGTTTCTCAGACTCTATCAACTGAAAAATAGGGGTCTCTTTCTCTCTCTCTCTCACACACACACACTCTCTCACACAAACTTTCTCTATCAAACACACACACTCTGTCTCTCACACTCTCTCTGTCTCACTCTACACACACACTCTATCTATAACACACATTGTCTCTCTCTCACACACACACTCTTTCACAGACACACTATCACACACACTCACTCTCTGTCACACACACACTCTGTCTCTCTCTCACACACACTTTCTCTCTCAAATATACACACTTTCTCTCTCAAACATACACACTCAGAGGAAAACCTTGCTAGCGCCCGTTTCATTTGTGTGAGAAACAGGCCTTCTTTAATAGTGTAGATGAAAAGACAACAGTGTCAGAACAAGTTGACATCTGGAAGGGAAAATTAGGTTTTTACCTTGGTAATTTTCTTTCCTTAGTCATAGCAGATGAATCCATTACGAATGGGTTGTTTCCACCTACCAGCAGGGGGAGATAGAGAGCACTGAAAACCATAGTGCCTCTTGGCCAGCTAGCTCCATCTGCCTCTCAGTAGTATTTGAAGCTTCCAAAGCAGTGTTACACCGCAAAGTAGAATAACATGAACTTTCCTCACAGCGAATGAACGCCCCAGAACAGGAGCAGTAATTCAAAGGAGGGACAAATTCAACCTCCTGTAACAGAACAGAAATCCTGAAGACTGTTTTCCAACTTCTCCCAATAAGGGAACATATCTAAAGGAAAAACTGAACTCAAAACAGCATTAATCAATCAGTCAAACAATCAATCAATCAATCAGGGAGGTGCTCATGGATTCATCTGCTATGACTAAAGGAAAGAAAATTACCAAGGTAAAAACCTAATTTTCCCTTCCTTGTCATCAAGCAGATGAATCCATTACGAATGGGATGTATCAAAGCAATCCCTAGAAAGGGTGGGAACAGGTCATACCACGCGCAGGCACCTGTGCTCCAAAATGCACTTCCCTCTTGGCAGCCACATACAGCCTGTAATGTCGGGCAAATGAGAGCTTAGACGCCCATGTCGCTGCACTGCATATCTCTTGAAGAGAGAGTGCTTCAGTTTCAGCCCAAGAAGAGGAAATCGCTCTTGTGGAATGTGCCTTAAAGGCTTCAGGCGGAGGCCGGCCAGACAGCAGATATGCTGAAAAAATAGCTTCTTTGAGCCAGTGGGCTATAGTGGCTTTAGACGCTGGAGACCCTCTGTGAGGACCTGACAACAAAACAAAAAGGTGGTAAGAGGTCCTGAAGCATTTGACATGCGCAGATATTGCAACAGAGCCCTTCACACATCTAGAAGGTGCAATTGCCCAAAAGATTCCGGAAACTCCTCTCTAGATAAGGAGGCCAGGAAAATAGGCCGGTTTAGGTGAAACACTGAAACCACCTTAGGCAGAAAGGAAGGCACCGTACGTACCATAACTCCGGACTCTGAGAATTGCAGAAATGGATCTCGACAGGACAGCGCCTGGAGCTCAGACACCTGTCTCGCCGATGTAATGGCCACCAAAAAGATCGTCTTTAGGGTCACATCCTTCTCCGAAGCCCGCCTAAGCGGCTCGAAGGGCTAATACTGAAAGGCCTTTAAAACTAACCCCAGGTTCCAGGCCGGACACGTGAGCCCGCATGGGAGGACGGAGCCGAAGCACCCTCTAAGAAACCGTGCCACATCCGGATAAGCAGTCAGGGAGAGGCCAGCCACCTTCCTCCGAAAACATGCCAAGGCTGCCACTTGAACACGCAGGGAATTATAGGCCAAGACTTTTTGTAAACCATCCTGAAAAAAGTCAAGTATCAGCGAGACAGAAGCCCGCATGGGTGTAATCGCTTTAGCAGCACACCAAGCCTCAAACTGGCGCCAAATCTGAGCATAGGCAACGGAAGTGGAACGCTAGCAGGCCTGAAGGAGAGTGGAGATGACCTGCTTGGAATAGCCCTTGTCTCTCAATTGCACCCTCTCAATAGCCATGCAATAAGACCAAAGCGGCAGGCGTCCTCCATGGTTACCGGCCCCTGTGACAACAGGTTCGGTACCAGAGGCAAAGGAAGGGGAGCCTCTACCAGCATCCTCCAGAGGTCTGCATACCATGGCCGCCTGGGCCAATCCGGGGCAATGAGAACCACCGCTCCTTGATGAAGCCGAATCTGCAGGCGTACTCGCCCTATCAAGGGCCAAAAAGGAAACACATAAAGGAGGCCATGAAGCCACGGTTGAGCCAAGGCATCCAACCCCGCCGAGGATCTCTCCGTCTGCTGTAAAAGCACAGGACTTTGGCATTTGCTCTTGATGCCATAAGATCCGCTACGGGCGTCCCCCATTTGGCACAGATCTGAAAGAACACTTCGTCTGCCAGTTCCCACATCGCTGGGTCGATTTGATGCCTGCTTAGATAATTGGCTTGCACGTTGCTCTGACCTGCAATGTGAGCTGCTGACAGAAACTGCAGATGTAGCTCGGCCCAGTGGCATATCTGAGCGGGCTCTGTGGCCAGTGCTTGACACTGAGTGCCTCCTTGTCGATTTATGTAGGCCACTACTGTCGTGTTGTCCGACAGAACTCTGACAGTCAGTCCCTCCAGGGTCGTGTGAAAGGCCAGAAGCGCCTGGAATATAGCTTTTAACTCCAAGCGATTGATGGACCACTCCGACTCCTTGGATGTCCATAGACCCTGGGCATGCCTTCCCTGGCAATGTGCTCCCCAGCCCTTCAGGCTGGCATCTGTTACCACCAGGCACCAATCGGGGAGCACTAGCGGCATTCCTTGCCGCAGCATGCTGTCTGAGAGGCACCACTCTATACTGAGTCGGGCCGCAGGGAGCCACGTGAGTCTGCGCTGATAATCCTGAGAAATTGGAGACCATCATTGAAGCAGGGAACACTGCAGAGGTCTCAGGTGCACTCTCGCACAGGGCACCATTTCTAAGGTGGCCATCATCGACCCCAATAGCTGGACTATGTCCCAAGCTCGCGGGCGAGGCAATCAGGAGCAGACGGATCTGGTTCTGAAGCTTGCACCGCCTTTACTCGGGTAGAAAGACAAACCCCGAGGCTGTGTCGAATCGGACCCCCAAATATTCTAGATATTGAGAGGGGGTCAGGTGATTTTTGGATATATTGACGACCCAGCCCAGAGATTGAAGTACTGAGACCACTCTGGCTGTCACATGATGACTCTCTTCTGCAGAGTCCGCTCTGATGAGCCAGTCGTCGAGGTACGGGTGAACCCGAATACCCTCTCGCCTGAGAAAAGCAGCTACTACCACCATTACCTTGGAAAAGGTTCGGGGAGCTGTGGCGAGGCCAAAAGGCAAGGCCCAAAACTGGAAATGTTTTCCCAACACCGCAAACCGGAGAAACCGTTGGTGCGGGGGCCAAATAGGAATGTGCAAGTAGGCTTCTTTCAGGTCCAGAGACATGAGAAACTCTCCTGGCTGTACCGCCGCAATGACGGAGCGCAGGGTTTCCATGCGAAAATGCCGCACTCTCAGTGACTTGTTGACTTCCTTTAAGTCGAGTATGGGCTGAAAAGAGCCTCCTTTTCGCGGCACCACAAAGTAAATGGAGTAACGGCCGTAGCCGATCTCGGTGGGAGGCACAGGGACCACCGCCCTGAGGTGCAACAAGCCTTGCAAGGTCTCTTCTACCACTGCCTGTTTGACGACAGAGCTGCATCGGGACTCCACAAACACGTCTCTCACCGGGGCATTGAATTCTAATCTGCAGCCATCTCTGATCAGGTCCAAAACCCACTGATCTGATGTAATCTTGACCCATTCCTCGAGAAAGAGAGAAAGATGTCCTCCAACTGCAGGAATCGAGGAGTGGGCCGGCGTACCATCATTGAGAGGGTCACCCATGAACTCCAGGCTTTGAGCTGGCCGCTGCGGAACGTTTGTCCGAGCGAAAGGAGTTCCTCTGCTGAAAGTGGGCACGTGAAGTAAACCCAGCAGAACGCCCTGGGCAGTGCCTTTGAGCTTCACAGAAGCGAGGTCTGGAAGAGGAGGGAACCGCACTGCCCTTGGAAAAATGCCGCGGCCTATCCTCAGTTTAGCATCCCCCAGGCCCTTGACAATTTTCTCCCTCACCAAATAAGAGAAGGCCCTGGAAGGGCAACTTCACCAACCTTTGCTTAGAGGCTATGTCAGCCGCCCAATGCCATAGCCATAGAAGGCGGGGAGCGGCCACCACCACAGCCATCTGTTTAGCCGAAGCTCTGACCAGATCATAGAGGGCGTCAGCCAAAATTACAAGGCAGACTCCATCCGCGATGCCACCTCCGCAAGGGGCTCCGCTCCATCTCCGGGCTGTTCTACTGCCTGTTGCAACCAAGTGAGGCAGGCTCAAGCAGCATAACTGCACACAGATGCCCGTAAGGCTAGGCCTGAAATCTCAAAGGACCGCTTCACTGCTGATTCCAGACGCCGGTCCTGCTTGTTCTTCAGGGCGACTCCTCCCTCTACTGGGAGGGTAGTCTTCTTTGTCACAGCCGTGACTAGGGCAACCACTTTAGGCACGGCCAAGCGTGCCAAGTGCTCCTCACTAAGAGGGTATAAGTGCCCCATTGCCCCGGCAACTTTCAAAGGCCCCTCAGGGTCAGACCATTGAGCCGAAATAAGCTCTTGGATGGAGTCATGCAAAGGAAAGGCTCGAGCAGGCTTCTTAGTACTTGCCATCCTCGGATTACCAGAGGAGGCTTTGCCCATCACGGGATCTTCAATACAGAGGGCCTACAGGGCATCAGAAAGAAGCGCTGGCAGCTCCTCGCGGTGGAAAATTCTAACCGCAGTGGGATCATCTGGATCCAGTGACAATCCTACAACTTCCTCTGGCTCTTCTGACCACGAAGGCCTGCCAAACCCCTCAGAATCCACACAGCCCGACCACGGGGGGGGGGGGGGGGGGGGGGTGCACCACTTTCTGAAGGGGAATTGACCCTTCTGCGCTTGTCTTGTGGCCAGCTGTCTGGGGGGAAAAAAAGCCTGATGGCAATCCCGGGCCGGTCTCCACCGGAGGGGAACCAGGTATCAACGCAGAGTCAGACATCTGCGGCAGAGCTCTTTTTAACATGAACACTTTATGTAAAAGAGAGAAAGGCTCACCCTGGCCTCCCGGTTCCAATCCGGGGTAAGCAGCTCCTCTGCTAGCCTCCATCTGAGGCTCCCCTCCGGCCTCAGACCCCTCCGTACCTGTGGGGGGTCGAGCCATGCGGCGCATCCAAGATGGCGCCCGCTGCCAGCTCCACCGAGCGGGAAGAAACAACGCTTGCCATGCTCGGGCTGGCTCTGACGTCTGAAGAGCACGATTTACAGAGCCCTGCTGCGGATCTGCGCTTGCCACAACGTGAACAGCGCTTAACCTCCGCAGCCATCACCAAAAACGGCGGAAAATTCAAAATGGCGGATTTGTGCCAAAAAACGTCCCGATTGTGGGCCCTCCCCGGAGGAGCTACAAGACTCTCTTACCTCACCAGACCGAGTCCCAGAGGTCCAGTCTGCACAGACAGAAGAAAGCCTCAGAATCGCAGTCCTAAAAAGCGCATCACTTTTTTTTTTTTTAACGCTGTGAGAAAAGTTAGAGGGAACAGCTACAGAGGCACTCCAGAGGTTCAGGAGAGTGGGAAAGGCAGGGAAAGGACGAACCAATGTGCCTGCATCCACAGAGAAGAGTGTAGGAAAGGCAGGGATAGGGCACACCTATATGCCTGCATCCACATCGGAGGCAGGGAAAGGGCAAACCTATGTGCCTTAAAGTGGGCACCACCAGCCACAACACCCTGCTACAACTGCAAAAGCACAGGAGCCACCACCAGGCAGATTTCTGAAGGAGCGGAATAGCGCATCCAACCCTGCTGGGGAGATAGAGAATACTGAGAGGCAGATGGCGCTAGCTGGCCGAGAGTCACTATGGTTTTCGGTGTTCTCTATCTCCCCCTGCTGGTAGGTGGACACATCCCATTCGTAATGGATTCATCTGCTTGATGACAAGGAATACACACTAGCCAAGACCTTATAGAAAACAGCATCACTAAAAAAGGTCTTTTGTCCCACTCACAAATGCTCACCTTTCGCGAAGGACGAAAAATGGAAAGGAGATGGTGCAAATCTCACCTGGATGAAGACAGGCTAAACTGCAGGAAGCACATGGCAAAGTACCTCCAAGTCTTAACAGCAACCAAAAAGCAGTATTTCTCTCAGTATTTCTCAGCAGTGTACAGGCTGCCAAGTCAACCAAGCAGCTGTTCAGTAAACTACCTACTGCAACCCCACAACAGAAACCAGCCTGCCCAGTCTAAACTGAACTGCAATATTTCCTGCATACTTTGTCAACAAAATTAAAAGTCTTCACCAGGATTTACAGGCAATCCACCAGTGCCCACCAGTTGTTGCACAAACTCGCCCCTCCCCAGAGACAGATGGAATACTTTAACCTAATGACAGAGGAGAGATTTGACAAAATCCTAAGAGACCTTCAACCACTACCTGCTCCCTCAATTCCTGTCTATCAAAGATGGTGCAAGTATGGGCCTTATAGAAGGTAGCCAACGAAATTATGAACTACCAACAGCATTAAAAAGGGCAGTGGTTCACGCTCTGCTGAAGAAAAACAACCTTGACCAGGAAAAACTTGAAGTTACAGGCTAGTATCCAACATCCCCGTTTCTAGGGAAACTCTTAGAACAAACAGTCTTTGTTCAACTTAATGAAATGGCTAGAAAAGAGTAACTGGCTAGATCCATGTCAATCTGAATTCGGACCTGTTATGAAACAGAACAGTCCTCGTATCCCTGCTAGATGATCTTCACAGAAACCAAAACGAGGATTCGCCTCGATGTTAGTACTGCTACATTTCTCAGCAGCGTTTGACACTGTGGATCATAATATCTTGCTAGCACGACTGATAGAAATAGGTATCAATGGAACAGTACTTGCCTGGTTCAGATCCTATCAGACAGGCAACAATCCATAATGTTTGTCACCTATTCTGTACAATATCTACCTCAAGCCACTAGCTGAGCTGATTCGGTCAATGGACACTCAGTTCTACATCTACGCAGATGATGTGCAGCTACTTATACCCATTGAACCTGACTTACCTACAGCCTTGAATAAACTGATTTCCTGTCTAACATCAATTCAAGAATGGGCTAACACAACAAACTTTGCCTGAACCCAAGTAAAACCGAGCTTCTCTGGGTCCCTAACACAAGTGGATACATACCTGTCATCAAAATCCCTTTTGGGAAGTATGAACTCCCCATCAAATCGCAAGTCAGGAACCTTGGAATACTTTAGATTCAACACTTACTCTGATTCCCCAAATCCAAGCAACCTTCAAGAGCTGCTTCTACCATTTGCGACAGCTACCTGCCTCGCTCCTTACATCGAGAAGGTAAATCTTATCCCAGTTGTGCATGCCATGGTAACATCAAGACTGGATTAGTGCAAAGCACTATACAATGCTCTGACTACAAAGGGACTGCACCAGCTCCAGTTGATTCAGAATGTAGCAGCAAGACTCATAGAAGGTTGCAAACGACGTGACCACATCACACCATTTTTGCAAAAACTTCATTGGCTTCCAGTACAATATAGGGCTAAATTTAAAACTCTATGTCTGATCTTCAAGGCCCTGAAAGGAAATGGCTCTGAGTATCTGAAGAATAGGATGATCCTCCACACACACCGGCCAAGGACACTAAGGTCCTCCCCAAGGACTTTCACTAACTACACCCTCTCCAAAAGACATTACACGATGTGATACCTGCAAGCGAGCCTTCTCCGGAGTAGTCCCCACACTCTGGAATGCATTGCCTGAAAGGCTCCTCTTATACAAGACTATCTCTACTTCAGGAAGCAGGTGAAAGCTTGGCTCTTCAACCAAGCCTTTAATGGAAGAACAAACTAACTTGTTAGTCCGTATCTCACTCGCACACACAAGGATTGACTCGGGCTGCACATACTGCAGCGGGACATGTTTGTCCACACCTACCCCTAGCTGAGATAATATTTAACCATCTCTCTGACTTCATGTGCAAACTTTCTTCGAATCAGTCACCTTACTTTCTAATTCTTTCCTACTTTCTAACTCATCTACATGTTACAACTTTGCCTTACCCTTCACTACCATTATAGAGGGAAATTAGGTTCTTACCTGGTAATTTTCTTTCCTTTTAGTCATAGCAGATGAAGCCATTACGTATGGGTTATGTCCATCAACCAGCAGGGAGATAGAGAGCACTCAAACTTCACAGTGCCCTCTTGGCCAGCTAGCTCCACTGCCTCTTCAGTATTTGAAGCTTCCAAAGCAGTATGGCAAACCGCAATGGGAATCACAAGAGCTTTCCTCACAGCGAACGATGCCCATCACAAGGGCATGAACTCATAAAGGAGGGAATGCACATCCTCCTGGAGGGAATAACTCATCCTCCTTATTGTATAAGTGGAGGGGAACACACACGCCTCCTGGAGGGATCACACAACTCCCAACACCTGGAGGGAATGAACTCATCCTCCTATTTATAGAACTGGAGGGAACACACGCGCCTCCTGGAGAGAATCAACACATTCTCCAAAACATGCTGGAGGAAATGAACACATCCTCCTAAATTTAAACTGAACATGAATCCTGAAGATTGTTTTCCAACTTTCTCCCAAGGAAGGAACTTCAGGAAATTAGAACAGAACCTGAAAAACAGATTCACAGCATATAGACAATCATACAGGGAGGGCTCATGGCTTCATCTGCTATGACTAAAGGAAAGAAATTACCAAGGTAAAACCTAATTTTCCCTTCCTTGGCATCAAGCAGATGAAGCCATT